>NC_058085.1:375931114-376043075 GCF_014858855.1 Bufo gargarizans | reverse complement strand
CCGTAAGAGCAGTGAGACTATGGACTCTACTGTAAGAGCAGTGAGACTATGGACTCTTTACTGTAAGAGCAGTGAGACTATGGACTCTTACTGTAAGAGCAGTGAGACTATGGACTCTTACTGTAAGAGCAGTGAGACTATGGACTCTATACTGTAAGAGCAGTGAGACTATGGACTCTTACTGTAAGAGCAGTGAGACTATGGATATTTACTGTAAAGCAGTGAGACTATGGACTCTTTACTGTAAGAGCAGTGAGACTATGGAGCTCTATACTGTAAGAGCAGTGAGACTATGGACTCTATACTGTAAGAGCATGAGACTATGGACTCTACTGTAAGAGCAGTGAGACTATGGACTCTATACTGTAAGAGCAGTGAGACTATGGACTCTTATCTGTAAGAGCAGTGAGACTATGGACTCTATACTGTAAGAGCAGTGAGACTATGGACTCTTTACTTAAGAGCCGTGAGACTATGGACTCTTACGGTAAGAGCAGTGAGACTATGGACCTTACTGTAAGAGCAGTGGACTATGGACTCTTATAGAGAGCTGAGACATAGGCCTCTTACGATAAGAGCGTGAGACTATGGACTCTATACTGTATAGGCAGTGAGACTATGGACTCTTTACTGTAAGAGCAGTGAGACTATGGACTCTTTACTGTAAGAGCAGTGAGACTATGGATCTTTACTGTAGAGCAGTGAGACTATGGACTCTATACTGTAAGAGCAGTGAGACTATGGACTCTATACTGTAGAGCAGTGAGACTATGGACCTCTTACTGTAAGAGCAGTGAGACTATGGACTCTTACGGTAAGAGCAGTGAGACTATGGACTCTTTATGTAAGAGCAGTGAGACTATGGACAGTTAGCAGTGAGACTATGGACTCTTTACTGTAAGAGCAGTGAGACTATGGACTCTATACTGTAAGAGCAGTGAGACTATGGACTCTTACTGTAAGAGCAGTGAGACTATGGACTCTATACTGTAAGAGCAGTGAGACTATGGACTCTTACTGTAAGAGCAGTGAGACTATGGACTCTTACTGTAAGCAGTGAGACTATGGACTCTACTGTAAGAGCAGTGAGACTATGGACTCTTACTGTAAGAGCAGTGAGACTATGGACTCTATACTGTAAGAGCAGTGAGACTATGGACTCTTACTGTAAGAGCAGTGAGACTATGGACTCTTACTGTAAGAGCAGTGAGACTATGGACTCTTACTGTAAGAGCAGTGAGACTATGGACTCTACTGTAAGAGCAGTGAGACTATGGACTCTTACTGTAAGAGCAGTGAGACTATGGACTCTATACTGTAAGCAGTGAGACTATGGACTCTATACTGTAAGAGCAGTGAGACTATGGACTCTACTGTAAGAGCAGTGAGACTATGGACTCTTTACTGTAAGAGCAGTGAGACTATGGACTCTTACTGTAAGAGCAGTGAGACTATGGACTCTTACTGTAAGAGCAGTGAGACTATGGACTCTTACTGTAAGAGCAGTGAGACTATGGACTCTATACTGTAAGAGCAGTGAGACTATGGACTCTATACTGTAAGAGCAGTGAGACTATGGACTCTTACTGTAAGAGCAGTGAGACTATGGACTCTTACTGTAAGAGCAGTGAGACTATGGACTCTTACTGTAAGAGCAGTGAGACTATGGACTCTACTGTAAGAGCAGTGAGACTATGGACTCTTACTGTAAGAGCAGTGAGACTATGGACTCTTACTGTAAGAGCAGTGAGACTATGGACTCTATACTGTAAGAGCAGTGAGACTATGGACTCTTTACTGTAAGAGCAGTGAGACTATGGACTCTTACTGTAAGAGCAGTGAGACTATGGACTCTTACTGTAAGAGCAGTGAGACTATGGCCTCTATACTGTAGAGCAGTGAGACTATGGACTCTATTACTGTAGAGCAGTGAGACTATGGACTCTATACTGTAGAGCAGTGAGACTATGGACCTCTTTACTGTAAGGGCAGTGGGACTATGGACTCTATACTGTAGAGCATGGACTATGGACTCTATACTGTAAGAGCAGTGAGGACTATGGCCTCTTACGTGTAAGAGCAGTGAGACTATGGACTCTTACTGTAAGAGCAGTGGAGACTATGGACTCTTTACTGTAAAGCAGTGAGACTATGGACTCTTTACTGTAAGAGCAGTGAGACTATGGACTATTACTGTAAGAGCAGTGAGACTATGGCCTCTTACTGTAAGAGCAGTGAGACTATGGACTCTTACTGAAGAGCAGTGAGACTATGACTCTTACTGTAAGAGCAGTGAGACTATGGACTCTTTACGGTAGAGCAGTGAGACTATGGACTCTTACTGTAAGAGCAGTGAGACTATGGACTCTTTACTGTAAGAGCAGTGAGACTATGGACTCTTACTGGTAAGAGCAGTGAGACTATGGACTCTGTACTGTAAGAGCAGTGAGACTATGGACTCTATACTGTAAGAGCAGTGAGACTATGGACTCTATACTGTAAGAGCAGTGAGACTATGGACCTCTATACTGTAAGAGCAGTGAGACTATGGACTCTTTACTGGTAAGAGCAGTGAGACTATGGACTCTATACTGTAAGAGCAGTGAACTATGGACTCTTTACTGTAAGAGCAGTGAGACTATGGACTCTATACTGTAAGAGAGTGAGACTATGGACTCTTTACTGTAAGAGCAGTGAGACTATGGACTCTTATACTGTAAGAGCAGTGAGACTATGGACTCTTTACTGTAAGATCAGTTAGACTATGGACTCTTTACTGTAAGAGCAGTGAGACTATGGACTCTTTACTGTAAGAGCAGTGAGACTATGGACTCTGTACTGTAAGAGCAGTGAGACTATGGACTCTTTACTGTAAGAGCAGTGAGACTATGGACTCTATACTGTAAGAGCAGTGAGACTATGGACTCTATACTGTGAGAGCAGTGAGACTATGGACTCTTTACTGTAAGAGCAGTGAGACTATGGACTCATTACTGTAAGAGCAGTTAGACTATGGACTCTTTACAGTAAGAGCATTGAGACTATGGACTCTTTACTGTAAGCGCACTGAGACTATGGACTCTTTACGGTAAGAGCAGTGAGACTATGGACTCTTTACTGTAAGAGCAGTGAGACTATGGACTCTTTACTGTAAGAGCAGTGAGACTATGGACTCTATACTGTAAGCGCACTGAGACTATGGACTCTTTACGGTAAGAGCAGTGAGACTATGGACTCTTTACTGTAAGAGCAGTGAGACTATGGACTCTTTACTGTAAGAGCAGTGAGACTATGGACTCTATACTGTAAGAGCAGTGAGACTATGGACTCTTTACTGTAAGAGCAGTGAGACTATGGACTCTTTACTGTAAGAGCAATGAGACTATGGACTCTATACTGTAAGAGCAGTGAGACTATGGACTCTTTACTGTAAGAGCAGTGAGACTATGGAACTCTCTGCCTGAGGAGGTGGTGATGGTGAGTACAATAAAGGAATTCAGGAGGGGCCTGGATGTATTTCTGGAGCGTAATAATATTACAGGCTATAGCTACTAGAGAGGGGTCGCTGATCCAGGGAGTTATTCTGATGCCTGATTGGAGATGGGAAGGAATTTTTTATTCCCCTAAAGTGGGGCAAATTGGCTTCTACCTCACAGTTTTTTTTTGCCTTCCTCTGGATCAACTTGCAGGATGACAGGCCGAACTGGATGGACAGAGGGCTTTTTTCGGCCTTATGTACTATGTTACTATATGTGGCCCTCACAGTAGTTATACCCATATATGTGCCCCCTCACAGTAGTTATGGCCAGATATGTGCCCCTCCCAGCAGTCATTTCAAGATATGTGCCCCCCCACAGTAGTTATGGCCAGGTATGATCCACCTCACAGTAGTTATGTCCAGATGTGTGCTCCCTCACAGTAGTTACAGTAGTTAATTACGTTTTTTCGGTGGCAACTAAGAATAAATTTGCAATTCTGTTTTGCTTTTTTACGCCGTTCACCGTAGGGAATAATTTACATGATTTTTAACACCAAAGAGAAAAAAGCATAGCACAACTAATAACCAATACACTTTATTTATACCATAAAATGGATAAAAATACAAATACAAACAATACAGCGGTGGATAAAAGACACACAGGATAAATGGAAGATCACAATCTGGATAAGATGATAGGACAAATAGTAGATAGGTCGTAAAAGATACAAAAATAAATAAGTGACAAATACCCAGACAGGTATAAAATGCAAAATTCTGACCTGAGACTCATAAAGCGCTACACTAAGCCAAATACAAATACATGTATAAAGTGCAATGTGCAGAGTAAAAAGAAATGGCAGTGTAAATTGACAGAATGGTAAATAAATAATTACATAAGTACCAGAGTGATGATCCGCAGCCCCGACGCGCGTTTCGCTTAAGCTTCCCTTGCGGTACACCTCAATTGCACCTGACGACAAGACCCGAGTGGTTTGCACGCTGTGCAATCAGAGCCTGAAGCGAGGCATAAACGTTCTCAACCTGAGCACAACCTGCATGACCAGGCATCTAAGTGCAAAGCACGAGCTGCAGTGGAGAAGACACCTCAAAAACCAAGAAAGGTCTCTGGCTGCTCCTGCTTCCTCTTCTGCTGCAGTCTCTGCCTCTTCATCCACCTCTGGAGTGACAGTGCCACCTGCCACCCCGCAAACAGAGGATCTGCCAGCAACACCACCACCTGGGTCACCAAGCATCTCCACAATGTCCCACGGAAGCGTTCAGCTCTCCATCTCCCAAACACTGGAGAGGAAGAGGAAGTACCCCCCTACCCACCCGCGATCCCTGGCCCTGAATGCCAGCATTTCTAAATTACTGGCCTTTGTAATGCTGCCATTCCATCTGGTGGAGACGGAAAGTTTTAAAAGCCTCCCAGCTGCCACTACTTTTCCAGGTGGGTCATCCCTGCTATGCATGAACAAGTGGCGGACAAGATCAGGTGGAAGTCAGCACAATGCCTATGGAAGGCATCGGGCTGCCTTCTCTAACATTGGGTCCCGTTACCGCAGCGCGGGGACCCGATGGGGACGGGGACCCGACAAGGACGCTAGGATTTAAGGCATATTAGGCAGTGCCCTACAGCTATGGTGCTGGTATCTTATGGGTTAAACCCTATGGCAGCTGTGGAAAATTTGCAGCTTCTTATTATTAGCTAGAAAGTCCCAAATGTCTCTCAGTATTCATTAACCTTTTCCATTAATTAGCAAGATATATATCACAACATACATATAAAATGCAGTTGCACAGTATTAAGCAATATTTCAGTGCAAAATTTTGGATTGGGCCCCATTACCCCCCCCCCCCCCCCCCCCCATTATAGGTTTGAATGCATTGTAGTGCAATATTAAATAGAAGAGGTACAGTCATGTGAAAAAATTAGGACACCCTTTGAAAGCATGTGGTTTTTTGTAACATTTTTAATAAAAGGTTATTTCATCTCCGTTTCAACAATACAGAGAGATTAAAGTAATCCGACTAAACAAAGAAAACTGAAGAAAAGTCTTTTCAAGATCTTCTGTAAATGTCATTCTACAAAAATGCCTATTCTAACTGAGGAAAAAGATAGGACACCCTTGCCCCTAATAGCGAGTGTTACCTCCTTTGGCTGAAATAACTGCAGTGAGACGGTTCTTGTAGCCATCTACCAGTCTTCGACATCGGTCTGAGGAAATTTTACCCCACTCCTCAATGCAGAACTTTTTCAGCTGTGAGATGTTTGAGGGGTTTCTTGCACGTACAGCCCTTTTCAAGTCACCCCACAGCATCTCAATGGGATTCAAATCTGGACTTTGACTTGGCCATTCCAGGACTCTCCATTTCTTCTTTTTCAGCCAATCTTTGGTTGATTTACTAGTATGTTTTGGGTCATTGTCATGTTGCATGGTCCAGTTCCGCTTCAGCTTTAATTTTCTAACTGATGGTCTCACATGTTCTTCAAGCACCTTCTGATACACAGTAGAATTCATCGTGGATTCTATGATGGTGAGCTGACCAGGTCCTGCTGCAGCAAAGCAGCCCCAAACCATGACACTTCCACCTCCATGCTTCACAGTTGGTATGAGGTTCTTTTCTTGGAATGCTGTGTTTGGTTTACGCCAAACATGTCCTCTGCTGTTGTGTCCAAATAATTCAATTTTGGACTCATCTGTCCAAAGAACATTATTCCAGAAGTCCTGGTCTTTGTCAACTTTATCTCTGGCAAATGTCAGTCTGGCCTCGATGTTTCTCTTGGAAAGCAAAGGTTTCCTCCTTGCACACCTCCCATGCAAGTTAAACTTGTACAGTCTCTTTCTGATTGTAGAGGCATGTACTTCTACATCAACAGTAGCCAGAGCCTGCTGTAGTTCTCGAGATGACACTTTAGGGTTTTTGGAGACCTCTTTTAGCATCTTGCGGTCTGCTCTTGGGGTGAACTTGCTGGGGCGACCAGTCCTGGGCATGTTGGCAGTTGTTTTGAAAGCCCTCCACTTGTAGACTATCTTCCGGACAGTGGAATGGCTGATTTCAAAATCTTTTGAGATCTTTTTAAATCCCTTCCCAGACTCATAGGCTGCTACAATCTTTTTTCTGAAGTCCTCTGACAGCTCTTTTGCTCTCACCATGGTGCTCACTCTCACTTCAACAGTCAGGAGCACACCAAACTAAATGTCTGAGGTTTAAATAGGGCAAGCCTCATTCAACATGCAGAGTAACGATCTACTAATTATGTGCACCTGGTGTGATATACCTGTGTGAGATCTGAGCCAATTTAAGAGGGAATACATGTGAGGGTGTCCTATCTTTTTCCTCAGTTAGAATAGGCATTTTTGTAGAATGACATTTACAGAAGATCTTGAAAAGACTTTTCTTCAGTTTTCTTTGTTTAGTTGGATTACTTTAATCTCTCTGTATTGTTGAAACGGAGATGAAATAACCTTTTATTAAAAATGTTACAAAAAACCACATGCTTTCAAAGGGTGTCCTAATTTTTTCACATGACTGTAGGTGTTTCATTTTTTATTGTTATAATATAAAATATATAAAAAGAAAACGTTTCAAAGTATTCTGGAACAAAGATTCCCCACATAAGGCATAAACCTTCTGGACCCATATCTTGGTAAGTCACCTACAATTAAAAAGATGGTAATCGCAGTATATTAGCTGTCAGTCTGGTGCATAATTTGATAAGAATTTTAGATATAATTAATTTGTTACTTACAGAAATTTGATTGTGAATAAGTACGAGTCGCGCTTCTTAACCAGAAAATAAACAAATCTAAATGAAACGTCAAAATTTATCGGTCAAGTCCAATGAGGAGGCATCAAGAAGAAAGGAACCAATCTGTTCTCACTGTAGGAAAGGAGATTTAGTAATTATACTAAGTATTTTTGATGTTTGAAACATCTTCCTTTTTTATATAAAGCGTGTTGACCAGAAAACAGAGCTATGTTCAAATAGTTCAAGAAAGTTTGCTGTGTTTTAGAGTCTAATGACATCAGAATTTGTTATTCATTGTAAACCATCTATATCATTGTTACCAAAAGGAAGGCAGTAAAGTAATAGTAAAACCAAACTAGTAAAACAAATTAAACTGGGTTAGTAGGAACTCTGATAGTACAACTCCCTGTACAGCAAACTGCTCACTTAGACATTACTAGAAGTTGCTCCGTCTTGCTTTAGGCCTAATGCCGCTTCTCATTAGATCACGGATGCGGACCCTTTCACTTAAATGGGTCCTCAATCCGGAGCTGTGGTGCTGAACGGAGACACGAAACTCCATGGAAGCACTACGGATATCACTTCCAGTAAACAAGAGTAAAAAAGCGTTCCTATTATTATCAATCAATTTTTATTAATTTACCATGATTAAAGCATACAAATAAATACTAAATTGTAGGGAATGCAAGTGCGGAGTGCTTCCGTGGGGTTACTCACCTAGCGAAAGATTTGTGGGAGTTTTGCCTGGCCCGAGGCATCATGGTAGTGGCGGAACATCTACCTGGCCTGCACAATACCATGGCGGACTGGAACTCACGTTATATGACAGATTCCAGTGACTGGAAGCTAGACGAGCAGGTTTTCCTTGCTTTATCATCTCATTGGGGTTTCCCCTCCATAGACCTGTTTGCGACCCACCTGAACACCCAGCTGCCCAGGTTCTTCAGCTGGCGGCCGGACCCGTTGGCGGAAGCAGTAGACGCTTTTCTCCAGCACTGGGGGATGCGCTGTTGTACGCGTTCCCACCTTTCTCCCTCATTTCATGGGTCCTCTTGCAGGTTCAGCGTCAGATGGCAGAACTAATCTTGATCATCCCCTTTTGGAAATCCCAGCAGTTACTGGATCTGCTGGTCGATTATCCCCTCCTCCTTCCGGATCACCTGTCTCTCCTCCAGGGGCCCCTGGGGGAATCTCACCCCCTTCTTCAGTTCGTTACGTCTCCTCGCTTGCAGGGTCTCGGGAGTTCCTGGGACGTCTCAGGAGTTTCGGACACAACTACGTTCTTACTGGAGAACGCGTTGGCTCCAGGCACAAGACGGGCTTATAGATCCGCCTGGGACTCTTGGTCTCGCTGGTGCGGCTCAAACGATTTGGATCCCTTGCAGGCACCTGTAGGTTCGATTCTATCCTTTTTGTCTTCATTGTATGATGAGGGTAAGGCTTATCACACCATAAATGTGTGTCGTCCAGACATAAGGGTTTCGAGGGCCGTCCTGCGGGTCAACATCCCCTGGTCCGACGCTTGCTTAAAGGGTCTTGCCTTTTCCGGCCTCCCAGACTTCATTTTTCCACCACTTGGGACGTTTCGGTGGTTTTGAGATTCTTCTCGGACTGGCCGTTGAACTCACTGTTGTCCCTGCGCCAATTGTCTGCTAAGCTGGTCACTTTGCTTTGTTTGATTTCCTGTAAAAGGGTCTCAGACGTGAGCGCCCTGGATCATGATGCCAGATCGTTTACGCCAGAGGGTGTCCAGTTTAATATCTCCAGACGGACCAAGACCAATATCCGTTCGGTGGCGTATCCTGCTTTCCCTCTTTCCCCTCAGCTTTGCCCAGTTGCCTGCCTTCGAGAATATGAGTCCCGCACCTCCGCCTTTCGTTCTGTGCAGTTCCCTCAGCTGTTCATCTCTTTTCACAGGCCTTTCGCTCTCTCGCGCTGAGTGAAGTGGATCCTTTCCCTAGCAGGTATTGATACGGGTATCTTCACTGCACATTCAGTCCGCGGTGCGGCAGCTACCTCTATGACCGTCTTTGGCGCTCGCCTGGAGGATGTCATGAAGTTGGCTGACTGGTCTAGGGTGTCCACTTTTCGTGAGTACTATTTTAGGCCACCGTCTCATGCCTTTGCGTCGGTGGTCTCTCAGCTTTAAACTTGCAATAGGAGCCTCCGTGTCTTGTCATAAAATTTCATGATTTTCCTATTTTATGACGTAAAGTCATGATTTTATTAAAGACACGGAGGCGAGTATTGCCCCCCCTTTTTTTCTTTCCCTCCCGCTGCTGGGGTTTTTATGTGGGGGTCTTTTACACATTTTCTTATGAGATTTATTCATGTACTCATTGGTTTGCATTCTTTGTTGATTGCAGGAATTTGTGGTTTTTGGTCACAGGTTATTTGGTTCCCCTTTTGTTGTTCGCAGGTTGAGCGGCTTTCGCGGTGCAGAGATCGTGCCCAAGGGTCCAGGGGAGATTTGCCTGGTCGTTAGTTCAAGTTACCATCTTCTGTTGAAGATCTGAGCTGTCAGGAGTTCCATTCGCTTCCGGTTCCAGGTCATAGTTGGCGGTTGGGAGTTATTTTTCGTTCCTGTGGTCTTCGCAAAGAAAGAGGAGAATCCCAGAGGGCAGAGCCTATATATACTGGGATAGTGGGGAGGAGTTGGTTACCATGGTTTTTCTCTATGTAATACCAGTTTTCTTCTTTGCTGCTATGGTAGATCAGTAAAGAGAGTTAATGCAATACTCGCCTCCGTGTCTTTAATAAAATCATGACTTTACGTCATAAAATAGGAAAATCATGAAATTGTCTCTGGTAGGCCAAACCGGCAGACTATTTAATTCAGGAGATTCTTGGCGGTGGTGATGGCTGATTGATCCTTGGTGGGGAAAGCCTCTGGCCATCCTTAGAACGAGTCAACTACCACTAGAGCATACTCATAAGGACCTGCTCTTGACATCTGTTTGTGGCCAATCTGTATCCTCTGAAATGGGCAGAGTTGTTTGGGAGTGCACTTCTGCGGAGTCTTCTACATTTTTCCCGCATTACACTGTGCACACACAAGATATCCCCTAGTATATTGTGTCAATGCAGTGGAGAATCCTGGAGCAAAGTAATATGATGCCACCAAGTTGTTCATCTTAGTCTTGGACTGATGTGTGGTTCCATGAGCCCACTGCCACCATTGGATACATGGTTTGGGCAAGCAGGGCTTCTTGTTCTTCATATAGACTCCTTATTCTGTCATCACCACTCCCGTCTTTATCCATTCGTCTTGTTCTCCGTTTGGAGCTTGTATCTGCAGAGTAATGATCAATTCCCAAGCCTGGGAGTCTATTTTCTTGTTTTCTTCAGTTTCCTCCTTCTCTCCTTTGTCATTATGAGATCAACTTCTTCTTCTGTATGCGCTTCAGAGCCCAAATTATTTCCTCTTGCCTCTGGCGTCTCTGCCCTAGTGTGCACTTTCACTTTGATGATTGCTACCGCTTGAGGTAGCAGCAGAGCTTCCAAGAGGTGGGCTATGGCCTTGTGATGTCTGACAGGCATTCGATTTGCTGTTATAAAGCCTCTATCCTTCCAAATAGGACCATAATCATGGGCCACTCCATATGCATATCTGGAGTTCATGTACAGACGTGGACAAAATTGTTGGTACCCTTTGGTCAATGAAAGAAAAAGTCACAATGGTCACAGAAATAACTTTAATCTGACAAAAGTAATAATAAATTAAAATTCTATAAATGTTAACCAATGAAAGTCAGACATTGTTTTTCAACCATGCTTCAACAGAATTATGTAAAAAAATAAACTCATGAAACAGGCATGGACAAAAATGATGGTACCCCTAGAAAACACAGAACATAATGTGACCAAAGGGACATGTTAATTCAAGGTGTGTCCACTAATTAGCATCACAGGTGTCTACAACCTTGTAATCAGCCATTGGGCCTATATATATGGCTCCAGGTAATCACTGTGTTGTTTGGTGATATGGTGTGTACCACACTCGACATGGACCAGAGGAAGCAAAGGAAAGAGCTGTCTCAAGAGATCAGAAAGAAAATTATAGACAAGCATGTTAAAGGTAAAGGCTATAAGACCATCTCCAAGCAACTAGATGTTCCTGTGAGTACAGTTGCACATATTATTCATAAGTTTAAGATCCATGGGACTGTAGCCAACCTCCCTGGACGTGGCCGCAGGAGGAAAATTGATGACAAATCTAAGAGACGGATAATCCGAATGGTAACAAAAGAGCCTAGAAAGACTTCTAAAGAGATTCAAGGTGAACTTCATGCTCAAGGAACATCAGTGTCAGATCGCACCATCCGTCGTTGTTTGAGCCAAAGTGGACTACATGGGAGACGACCAAGGAGGACACCATTGTTGAAAACGAATCATAAAAAAGCAAGACTGGAATATGCCAAACTACATGTTGACAAGCCACAAAGCTTCTGGGAGAATGTCCTGTGGACAGATGAGACAAAAATCGAAGTTTTTGCCAAGGCACATCAGCTGTATGTTCACAGACGAAAAAATGAAGCATATCAAGAAAAGAACACTGTCCCTACTGTGAAACATGGAGGAGGCTCTGTTATGTTCTGGGGCTGCTTTGCTGCGTCTGGCACAGGGTGTCTTGAATCTGTGCAGGGTACAATGAAATCTCAAGACTATCAAGGAATTCTAGAGAGAAATGTACTAGCCAGTGTCAGAAAGCTTGGTCTCAGTCGCAGGTCATGGGTCTTGCAACAGGACAATGACCCAAAACACACCGCTAAAAACACCCAAGAATGGCTAAGAGGAAAAAATTGGACTATTCTAAAGTGGCCTTCTATGAGCCCTGACCTCAATCCTATTGAGCATCTTTGGAAGGAGCTGAAACATGCAGTCTGGAAAAGGCACCCTTCAAACCGGACACAACTGGAGCAGTTTGCTCATGAGGAGTGGGCCAAAATACCTGCTGAGAGGTGCAGATGTCTCATTGACAGTTACAGGAAGCGTTTGATTGCAGTGATTGCCTCAAAAGGTTGCGCAACAAAATATTAAGTTAGGGGTACCATCATTTTTGTCCATGCCTGTTTCATGAGTTTATTTTTTTACATAATTCTGTTGAAGCATGGTTGAAAAACAATGTCTGACTTTCATTGGTTAACATTTATAGAATTTTAATTTATTATTACTTTTGTCAGATTAAAGTTATTTCTGTGACCATTGTGACTTTTTCTTTCATTGACCAAAGGGTACCAACAATTTTGTCCACGTCTGTATATGTTTGCTCTTTTCCCTGTTGTCATGTTATAAGCAGCCGTCAGAGCCTTCAACTCAGCCTCCTGGGCTGACAGATGAGGTGACAGCTGTTGTTCTGTAACATCCCAGAGTATGAATAGATGCTCGCCCGCCCTGCCGCCAACGTTTTGTCTGAGCGGGTATTTAGTGCCCGCTCAGTGTATCTACCTGTCAACTGAAAATGCTGACAGGTTGACTCAGATAAAAATGAACAAGGCCTGGATTACCCCTGACTTCTCTGCTCCACCAGAGGAAAGCGGCTGAACATAAAGGCTCTTTACATGTGTTGTTTATAATGTACTCAATACACTGTATTCCCTGGACCCCTTCCCACGGACAGAAACGTGCCACGTCAGGAGCCCACTGGAAGTATCTTTAACCATCTACCACTGGCAAATCTTGTAGTTTTAGGGTTAGGTCCTTTACAGGGACAGGCTACCGGACGGGGTCGCCTTTTCAAAGGCCAGTGCTCCGTGTAGATAGGTAGAAGCATAATAGCCCCTTCACTGCGTTAGGGTCACATAGGGGCAACCGTACCACCAGATCTACCCGGCTATACACCTTCAGCACCCATTCCCGCCCGGCGTACACCCAGTGTTTCCTGCCTCCTGTCATCAAGGATCCCGTCCCACTATCTACAAAGGGTCTGGTAAGACTGTTCGCGTCTATACCAGCAAGGCACCATTAATTTGGTCATATCCATGTATGTATGTCTTTTTTATGTAGTGAGTCTTATTATTCTGTAATTTCCCAGACCACATTAAAAGTTATATTTTAAAATAAGTATACTCCCCCCTTCCTCTGTGTAGGGGCCCATTGTCCCCTGCACCCCTTCCACCACAAACAGGGGGATATGGTTCAATCTTCTTTTTCTCCTCCTCCTCCTTATCTTCTGTCATATCAACATGCATTGCTTATTGATTACATATAATACCCTTGCATATAAGGCCTTTGAATATAATTTTTACAGTGTCAGCTCACCTGCAGGCCCACAAACCAAATCTTTTACAGTGTCAGCTCACCTGCAGGCCCACAAATCAAATCTTTTACAGGGTCAGCTCACCTGCAGGCCCACAAATCAAATCTTTTACAGGGTCAGCTCACCTGCAGGCCCACAAATCAAATCTTTTACAGTGTCAGCTCACCTGCAGGCCCACAAATCAAATCTTTTACAGTGTCAGCTCATCTGCAGGCCCACAAATCAAATCTTTTGCAGTGTCAGCTCACCTGCAGACCCGCAACTCAATGTGAATGAGGCCCTCCATTATGTGATATACAGGTTGTATCGGAGCCTCTTCCTTGTAATTTTTGGCAGCACTTGCACTTTATATACAAATAAATATACAGGAAATATTTTTTTCAATACATTTTTCCTATAAAATCTATTTTTTACTTTTGTTTTCGTGCGTAAAACCTTAATTAGATTGTGGGTATGGTGATCAGTTTAAGGCCTTTTAAGCAGCAGCAGCAGCGTGGTGATAAAAATGAGTGGCGAGGTGACATACTGTGGAGATGGCAGCAGGAGGAGGCCACATAGTGGCACAATGACTGAGTCTGGATAAAAGACTGAGGCCACAGATTGTTCAGAAAGATGCAGATGGAAAGAATCTGTGGAGCTGTATCACGGTCACCTGCAGATTAATGCAGAACAGGGGCTTAGCTATAGGAGAAGCAGGGGAAGTTGTAGCTTTGGGGCCCTGACCCAGAAGGGGCCCATCCAGGAGGAGGAGGACTAAAGGATTTGGTCAGGGCCCCCTCAACAGTATTACACAATAAAATTATATACAGTGACAGTATAGACAGTGTATAAAATGGATGGAACAGCTGCCGACCCTGGTCTGAGAGAGCGGTCTTTACTAGTCTCTGGAATGGGGGCGGCATGAAGGGAAGGGGTCACTAAAAAATTACTGTGGGATTGAACCCCATTCAAAAATTTGCTGTGGGGCCCAGTGAATTCTAGCTACGCCACTGATGCAGCCCACAAAAGCAAGTTGGGTTTATCAATTCCACGGGGACATGCCATCGGCCTCAGGTTAACTAGAATCACCAAAGCGGCAGCAGGCCCTCACCCATAATGTTTTACAGGGTCACCAGCAGGCCCTCGCCCCTAATGTTTTTGAGGGTCGCCAGCAGCCATCAATCATAATTTTTTAGGGCTGTGTATGATGCCCTCCTGTATGTGTAATAAAGGGTGTATTGGAGCGCCGGTTCCCCAGTCCCATTACCTGAACAATTGTACCACAATGTGAATGAGGCCCTCCATTATGTGATATACAGGTTGTATCGGAGCCCCTTCCTTGTAATTTTTTGCAGCACTTGCACTTTATATGCAAGTAAATATACAGGAAAGAATGTTTCCTAACAATATTTCCTCTAAAATCGATTTTATCTTCGGTTTTGTGCATATTATTGTCAGTCTGTAAAAGTGGCGTACTACTCGGACAGCATCGTTCCCAGCAGCGACCTGGGAGTCCAAGATGCATCCAGACATCCTCCCCATGCTGTTCCCGACCCATTTCAGTGGTGTTTCCATCAATTTCTGATCTTTTCCTATGAACCAGACGCCCCCCCCTCTTCAGAGCAGGCGGTGCCTGGTTTAATGCTCGAGTTCTCCCCTTGACTTCTATTACACTACGGCGCTCGATCAATACTGTTTAACAGTAGTCCGTTCAGTGCTCACAGTATAATGCTGCTGCGGTATCACCACTAGGTATGTTCTGGGGGTGAGAGACTCACAGTATAATGCTGCTGCGGTATCACCACTAAGTGTGTTCTGGGGGTGAAAGACTCACAGTATAATGCTGCTGCGGTATCACCACTAGGTGTGCTCTGGGGGTGAGAGACTCACAGTATAATGCTGCTGCGGTATCACTGCTAAGTGTGCTCAGGGGGTGAGAGACTCACAGTATAATGCTGCTGCGGTATCACCACTAGGTATGTTCTGGGGGTGAGAGACTCACAGTATAATGCTGCTGCGGTATCACCACTAGGTGTGTTTTGGGGGTGAGAGACTCACAGTATAATGCTGCTGCGGTATCACCACTAGGTGTGATCTGGGGATGAGAGACTCACAGTATAATGCTGCTGCGGTATCACCACTAGGTGTGCTCTGGGGGTGAGAGACTCACAGTATAATGCTGCTGCGGTATCACCACTAGGTGTGCTCTGGGGTGAGAGACTCACAGTATAATGCTGCTGCGGTACCACCACTAGGTGTGCTCTGGGGGTGAAAGACTCACAGTATAATGCTGCTGCTGTATCACCACTAGGTGTGTTCTGGGGGTGAGAGACTCACAGTATAATGCTGCTGCGGTATCACCACTAGGTGTGCTCTGGGGGTAAAAGACTCACAGTATAATGCTGCTGCGGTATCACCACTAGGTGTGCTCTGGGGGTGAGAGACTCACAGTATAATGCTGCTGCGGTATCACCACTAGGTGTGCTCTGGGGATGAGAGACTCACAGTATAATGCTGCTGCGGTATCACCACTAGGTGTGCTCTGGGGGTGAGAGACTCACAGTATAATGCTGCTGCGGTATCACCACTAGGTGTGCTCTGGGGGTGAGAGACTCACAGTATAATGCTGCTGCGGTACCACCACTAGGTGTGCTCTGGGGGTGAAAGACTCACAGTATAATGCTGCTGCTGTATCACCACTAGGTGTGTTCTGGGGGTGAGAGACTCACAGTATAATGCTGCTGCGGTATCACCACTAGGTGTGCTCTGGGGGTAAAAGACTCACAGTATAATGCTGCTGCGGTATCACCACTAGGTGTGCTCTGGGGGTGAGAGACTCACAGTATAATGCTGCTGCGGTATCACCACTAGGTGTGTTCTTGGGGTGAGAGACTCACAGTATAATGCTGCTGCGGTATCACCACTAGGTGTGCTCTGGGGGTGAAAGACTCACAGTATAATGCTGCTGCGGTATCACCACTAGGTGTGCTCTGGGGGTGAGAGACTCACAGTATAATGCTGCTGCGGTATCACTGCTAAGTGTGCTCAGGGGGTGAGAGACTCACAGTATAATGCTGCTGCGGTATCACCACTAGGTGTGCTCTGGGGGTGAGAGACTCACAGTATAATGCTGCTGTGGTATCACCACTAGGTGTGCTCTGGGGGTGAGAGACTCACAGTATAATGCTGCTGCGGTATCACCACTAAGTGTGCTCTGGGGGTGCCACTGCCAGGCCCAAAAGCAATGAGCGCTTCCATCAATACAGATGGAAGCGCTCATTGCTGAAGTGCTGCCACCCACATACTGTGGCAGGGCACAGGAGAGGAGCTCATAGTTCCCTGCCACGCCGCCGATCACCGCCATAGGCTTCAGGCCTAGTAGGCCAGAGGCCTATTCGGTAGTGAAATCCCAGCACAGGCGCGTGCAATGACGTCATTGTGCGCCTGTGCCGGGACTCAGCTGCACAGTGCCGGGACTCTATGAGCAAGCACAGGTAAGCATTTCTATTTTTTTTTTTTTTTTTATTTGTTTGTATTTTATGTGCAAACTTTGGGGGGCATGCGGGGGTGCACACAGGAGTACATGTGGGGGGGAAATATGGTGGTATACTGTGTGGGGGCAAATTATTATGGGAGGGATTAGTATGTGGAGGGCAAATTACTATATGGGGCAGTGTAGGGGAAATTAATGTGTGAGGGAAATTACTGTATGGTGGCAGTGTGGGGGCAGTGTGGGGGAAATTACTATATGGGGTCAGTGTGGGGGAAATTACTGTGTGGGGGCAAATTATTATGGGAGGGATTAGTATGTGGAGGGCAAATTACTATATAGGGCAGTGTAGGGGAAATTAATGTGTGGGGGAAATTAATGTATGGTGGCAGTGTGGGGAAAATTACTGTGTGGGGGCAGTGTGGGGGAAATTACTATATGGGGACAGTGTGGGGGAAATTACTATATGGGGGCAGTGTGGGGGAAATTACTATATGAGGTCAGTGTGGGGGAAATTACTATATGAGGTCAGTGTGGGGAAAATTATTATATGGGGGCAGTGTGGGGGAAATTACTATATGGGGCAGTGTGGGGGAAATTACTATATGAGGTCAGTGTGGGGGAAATTACTATATGAGGTCAGTGTGGGGAAAATTATTATATGGGGGCAGTGTGGGGGAAATTACTACATGGGGACAGTGTGGGGGAAATTACTATATGGGGCAGTGTGGGGGAAATTACTACATGGGGACAGTGTGGGGGAAATTACTATATGGGGTCAGTGTGGGGGAAATTACTATATGAGGTCAGTGTGGGGGAAATTACTATATGAGGTCAGTGTGGGGGAAATTACTGTGTGGGGCAAAGTACTATATGGTGGCAGTGTGGGGGAAATTACTATATAGGGGCAGTGTGGGGGAAATTACTATATAGGGGCAGTGTGGGGGAAATTACTATATGGGGCAGTGTGGGGGAAGTTACTATATGGGGCAGTGTGGGGGAAAATACTATATGGGCGCAGTGTGGGGGAAAATACTATATGGGGGCAGTGTGGGGGGAAATACTATATGGGGGCAGAGTGGGGGAAATTACTATATGGGGCAGTGTGGGGCAAATTACTATATGGGGCAGTGTGGGGGAAATTAGTGTATGGGGCAGTGTGGGGGAAATTACTATATGGGGCAGTGTGAGGAAATTACTATATGGGGCAGTGTGGGGGAAATTACTATATGGGGCACTGTGGGGGAAATTACTCTATGGGACAGTGTGGGGGAAATTACTATATGGGGGCAGTGTGGGGAAAATTACTATATGGGGCAGTGTGGGGGAAATTACTATATGGGGCAGTGTGGGGGAAATTACTATATGAGGCAGTGTGGGGGAAATTACTATATGTGGTCAGTGTGGGGGAAATTACTGTGTGGGGGCAGTGTGGGGGAAATTACTATATGGGGCAGTGTGGGGGAAATTACTATATGGGGCAGTGTGGGGGAAATTACTACATGGGGACAGTGTGGGGGAAATTATTATATGGGGCAGTGTGGGGGAAATTACTATATGAGGTCAGTGTGGGGGAAAATACTGTGTGGGGAAAATTACTATATGGGGCAGTGTGGGGAAAATTACTATATGGGGCAGTGTGGGGGAAATTACTATATGGGGCAGTGTGGGGGGAATTACTATATGGGGGCAGTGTGGGGAAAATTACTATATGGGGCAGTGTGGGGGAAATTAGTGTATGAGGGCAGTGTGGGGAAACTACTATATGGGGCAGTGTGGGGGAAATTAGTGTATGAGGGCAGTGTGGGGGAAATTACTATATGGGACAGTGTGGGGGAAATTACTATATGGGGCAGTGCGGGGGAAATTACTATATGGGGTAGTGTGAGGGAAATTACTATATGGGGCAGTATGGGGGAAATTACTATATGGGGCACTGTGGGAAAAATTACTATATGAGGGCAGTGTGGAAGAAATTACTGTATGGGGGCAGTGTGGGGGAAATTACTATATGGGGGCAGTGTGGGGGAAATTACTATATGGGGCAGTGTGGGGGAAATTACTATATGGGGCAGTGTGGGGGAAATTACTATATGGGGCAGTGTGGGGGAAATTACTATATGGGGCAGTGTGGGGGAAATTACTATATGTGGTCAGTGTGGGGAAAATTACTATATGGGGGCAGTGTGGGGGAAATTACTGTGTGGGGGCAGTGTGGGGGAAATTACTACATGGGGACAGTGTGGGGGAAATTATTATATGGGGCAGTGTGGGGGGAATTACTATATGAGGTCAGTGTGGGGGAAAATACTGTGTGGGGAAAATTACTATATGGGGCAGTGTGGGGAAAATTACTATATGGGGCAGTGTGGGGGAAATTACTATATGGGGCAGTGTGGGGGAAATTACTATATGGGGGCAGTGTGGGGAAAATTACTATATGGGGCAGTGTGGGGGAAATTAGTGTATGAGGGCAGTGTGGGGGAAACTACTATATGGGGCAGTGTGGGGGAAATTAGTGTATGAGGGCAGTGTGGGGGAAATTACTATATGGGACAGTGTGGGGGAAATTACTATATGGGGCAGTGCGGGGGACATTACTATAGGGGGCAGTGTGGGGGAAATTACTATATGGGGCAGTATGGGGGAAATTACTATATGGGGCAGTGTGGGGGAAATTACTATATGGGGGCAGTGTGGGGGAAATTACTATATGGGGGCAGTGTGGGGGAAATTACTATATGGGGGCAGTGTGGGGGAAATTACTATATGGGGCAGTGTTGGGGGAAATTACTATATGGGGCAGTGTGGGGGAAATTACTATATGGGGCAGTGTGGGGGAAATTACTATATGTGGCAGTGTGGGGGAAAATTACTATATGTGGTCAGTGTGGGGAAAATTACTATATGGGGGCAGTGTGGGGGAAATTACTGTGTGGGGGCAGTGTGGGGGAAATTACTACATGGGGACAGTGTGGGGGAAATTATTATATGGGCAGTGTGGGGGGAATTACTATATGAGGTCAGTGTGGGGGAAAATACTGTGTGGGGAAAATTACTATATGGGGCAGTGTGGGGGAAATTACTATATGGGGCAGTGTGGGGGGAATTACTATATGGGACAGTGTGGGGGAAATTACTATATGGAGCAGTGTGGGGCAAATTACTATATGGGGCAGCGTGGGGGGAAATTAGTGTATAAGGGCAGTGTGGGGGAAACTACTATATGGGGCAGTGTGGGGGAAATTCCTATATGGGCCAGTGTGGGGGAAATTACTATATGGGGCAGTGTGGGGGACATTACTATATGGGGTAGTGTGGGGGAAATTACTATATGGGGCAGTATGGGGTAAAATTACTATATGGGGGCAGTGTGGGGGAATTACTATATGGGGGCAGTGTGGGGGAAATTACTATATGGGGGCAGTGTGGGGGAAATTACTATATGGGGCAGAGTGGGGGAAATTACTATATGGGGCAGAGTGGGGGAAATTACTATATGGGGGCAGTGTGGGGGGAAATTACTATATGGGGGCAGTGTGGGGCAAATTACTATATGGGGCAGTGTGGGGGAAATTACTATATGGGGCAGTGGGGGGAAATTACTATAGGGGCAGTGTGGGGGAAATTACTATATGGGGCAGTGTGGGGCAAATTACTATATGGGGCAGTGTGGGGGAAATTACTATATGGGGCAGTGTGGGGGAAATTACTATATGGGGCAGTGTGGGGGAAATTACTATATGGGGCAGTGTGGGGGAAATTACTATATGGGGCAGTGTGGGGGAAATTACTATATGGGGCAGTGTGGGGGAAATTACTATATGGGGCAGTGTGGGGGAAATTACTATATGGGGCAGTGTGGGGGAAATTACTATATGGGGCAGTGTGGGGGAAATTACTATATGGGGCAGTGTGGGGGAAATTACTATATGGGGCAGTGTGGGGGAAATTACTATATGGGGCAGTGAGGGGGAAATTACTATATGGGGCAGTGTGGGGGAAATTACTATATGGGGCAGTGTGGGGGAAATTACTATATGGGCAGTGTGGGGGAAATTACTATATGGGGCAGTGTGGGGGAAATTACTATATGGGGGCAGTGTGGGGGAAATTACTATATGGGGGCAGTATGGGGGAAATTACTATATGGGGCAGTGTGGGGGAAATTACTATATGGTGCAATGTGGGGGAAACTACTATATGGGGCAGTGTGGGGCAAATTACTATATGGGGACAGTGTGGGGGTAATTACTATATGGGGCAGTGTGGGGGAAATTACTATATGGGGCAGTGTGGGGGACATTACTATATGGGGAAGTGTGGGGGAAATTACTATATGGGGCAGTGTGGGGGAAATTACTATAAGGGACAGTGTGGGGGAAATTACTATATGGGGCAGTGTGGGGGAAATTACTAAATGGGGGCAGTGTTGGGTAATTACTATATGGAGGCAGTGAGGGGAAATTACTATATGGGGCAGCGTGGGGGAATTACTATATGGGGCAGTGTGGGGGAATTACTATATGGGGCAGATTACTATATGGGGCAGTGTGGGGGACATTACTATATGGGGCAGTGTGGGGGAAATTAGTGTATGAGGGCAGTGTGGGGGAAACTACTATATGGGGCAGTGTGGGGGAAATTAGTGTATGAGGTCAGTTTGGGGCAAATTAGTATATGGGACAGTGTGGGGGAAATTACTATATGGGGCAGTGCGGGGGACATTACTATATGGGGTAGTGTGGGGGAAATTACTATATGGGGCAGTATGGGGGAAATTACTATATGGGGCAGTGTGGGGGAAATTACTATATGGGGGCAGTGTGGGGGAAATTACTATATGGGGGCAGTGTGGGGGAAATTACTATATGGGGGCAGTGTGGGGGAAATTACTATATGGGGCAGTGTGGGGAAAATTACTATATGGGGCAGTGTGGGGGAATTACTATATGGGGCAGTGTGGGGGAAATTACTATATGGGGCAGTGTGGGGGAAATTACTATATGTGGTCAGTGTGGGGAAAATTACTATATGGGGGCAGTGTGAGGGAAATTACTACATGGGGACAGTGTGGGGGAAATTATTATATGGGGCAGTGTGGGGGGAATTACTATATGAGGTCAGTGTGGGGGAAAATACTGTGTGGGGAAAATTACTATATGGGGCAGTGTGGGGGGAATTACTATATGGGACAGTGTGGGGGAAATTACTATATGGAGCAGTGTGGGGCAAATTACTATATGGGGCAGCGTGGGGGGAAATTAGTGTATAAGGGCAGTGTGGGGGAAACTACTATATGGGGCAGTGTGGGGGAAATTCCTATATGGGACAGTGTGGGGGAAATTACTATATGGGGCAGTGTGGGGGACATTACTATATGGGGTAGTGTGGGGGAAATTACTATATGGGGCAGTATGGGGGAAATTACTATATGGGGCAGTGTGGGGTAAAATTACTATATGGGGCAGTGTGGGGGAAATTACTATATGGGGGCAGTGTGGGGGAAATTACTATATGGGGGCAGTGTGGGGGAAATTACTATATGGGGCAGAGTGGGGGAAATTACTATATGGGGGCAGTGTGGGGGAAATTACTATATGGGGGCAGTGTGGGGCAAATTACTATATGGGGCAGTGTGGGGGAAATTACTATATGGGGCAGTGTGGGGGAAATTACTATATGGGGCAGTGTGGGGGAAATTACTATATGGGGCAGTGTGTGGGAAATTACTATATGGGGCAGTGTGGGGGAAATTACTATGTGGGGCAGTGTGGGGGAAATTACTATATGGGGCAGTGTGGGGGAAATTACTATATGGGGCAGTGTGGGGGAAATTACTATATGGGGCAGTGTGGGGGAAATTACTATATGGGGCAGTGTGGGGGAAATTACTATATGGGGCAGTGAGGGGGAAATTACTATATGGGGCAGTGTGGGGGAAATTACTATATGGGGCAGTGTGGGGGAAATTACTATATGGGGCAGTGTGGGGGAAATTACTATATGGGGCAGTGTGGGGGAAATTACTATATGGGGGCAGTGTGGGGGAAATTACTATATGGGGGCAGTGTGGGGGAAATTACTATATGGGGCAGTGTGGGGGAAATTACTATATGGTGCAATGTGGGGGAAACTACTATATGGGG
The DNA here is from genome assembly GCF_014858855.1 of Bufo gargarizans. Classification (NCBI taxonomy): domain Eukaryota; kingdom Metazoa; phylum Chordata; class Amphibia; order Anura; family Bufonidae; genus Bufo; species Bufo gargarizans. Next base: position 376,019,963 of record NC_058085.1, on the reverse strand, counting down.
CAGTGTGGGGCAAATTACTATATGGGGACAGTGTGGGGGTAATTACTATATGGGGGCAGTGTGGGGGAAATTACTATATGGGGCAGTGTGGGGGACATTACTATATGGGGAAGTGTGGGGGAAATTACTATATGGGGCAGTGTGGGGGAAATTACTATAAGGGACAGTGTGGGGGAAATTACTATATGGGGCAGTGTGGGGGAAATTACTAAATGGGGGCAGTGTTGGGTAATTACTATATGGAGGCAGTGAGGGGAAATTACTATATGGGGCAGCGTGGGGGAATTACTATATGGGGCAGTGTGGGGGAATTACTATATGGGGCAGATTACTATATGGGGCAGTGTGGGGGACATTACTATATGGGGCAGTGTGGGGGAAATTACTATATGGGGCAGTGTGGGGGAATTACTATGTGGGGCAGATTAATATATGGGACAGTGTGGGGGAAATTACTATATGGGCAGTGTGGGGGCAATTACTATATGGGGCAGTGTGGGGGAAACCACTATTTCGGGACAGTGTGGGTCAAATTACTATATGGGGCAGTGTATGGCAAATTACTATATGGGGCAGTGTGGGGCAAATTACTATATGGGGCAGTGTGGGGGAAATTACTATATGGGGGCAGTGTGGGGGAAATTACTATATGGGGCAGTGTGGGGGGAAATTACTATATGGGGCAGTGTGGGGGAAATTACTATATGGGGCAATGTGGGGGAAACTACTATATGGGGCAGTGTGGGGCAAATTACTATATGGGGCAGTGTGGGGAAATTACTATATGGGGAAGATTACTATATGGGGCAGTGTGGGGGAAATTACTATATGGGGCAGTGTGGGGGAAATTACTATATGGGGCAGTGTGGGGGAAATTACTATATGGTGCAGTGTGGGGAAATTACTATATGGGGCAGATTACTATATGGGGCAGTGTGGGGAAAACTACTATATGGGGCAGATTACTATATGGGGCAGTGTGGGGGAAACTACTGTGTGGGGGGCAGTGTGAGGGACACTACTGTGTGGGGGGCAGTGTGGGGGAAACTACTGTGGGGGGGCAGTGTGAGGGACACTACTGTGTGGAGGAAACTACTGTGTGGGGGCAGTGTGGGGGAAACTACTGTGTGGGGCAGTGTGGGGGAAACTACTGTATGGGGGGCAGTGTGAGGGACACTTCTGTGTGGGGGGCAGTGTGTGGGGACACTACTGTGTGAGGGAAACGACTGTGTGGGAGCAGTGTGAGGGACACTTCTGTGTGGGGGCAATGTGGGGGACACTACTGTGTGGGGGCAGTGTGGGGGACACTACTGTGTGGGGGCAGTGTGGGGGAAACTACTGTGTGGGGGCAGTGTGAGGGACACTTCTGTGTGGGGGTCAGTGTGAGGGACACTACTGTGTGGGGGGCAGTGTTGGGGAAACTACTGTGTGGGGGACAGTGTGAGGGACACTACTGTGTGGGGGGCAGTGTGGGGGAAATTACTGTGTGGGGGCAGTGTGAGGGACACTTCTGTGTGGGGGGCAGTGTGTGGGGACACTTCTGTGTGGGGGGCAGTGTGATGGACACTACTGTGTGGGGGGCAGTGTGAGGGAAACTTCTGTGTGGGGGCAGTGTGAGGGACACTACTGTGTGGGGGCAGTGTGAGGAACACTACTGTGTGGGGGCAGTGTGAGGGACACTACTGTGTGGGGGCAGTGTGAGGAACACTACTGTGTGGGGGGCAGTGTGGGGGAAACTACTGTGTGCGGGGCAGTGTGAGGGACACTTCTGTGTGGGGGCAGTGTGAGGGACACTACTGTGTGGGGGGCAGTGTGAGGGGCACTACTGTGTGGGGGGCAGTGTGGGGGAAACTACTGTGTGGGGGAAACTACTGTGTGGGGACAGTGTGGGGGACACTACTGTGTGGGGGGCAGTGTGGGGGACACTACTGTGTGGGGGAAACTACTGTGTGGGGGGCAGTGTGGGGGACACTTCTGTGTGGGGGCAGTGTGAGGGACACTACTGTGTGGTGGGCAGTGTGGGGGAAACTACTGTGTGGGGGGCAGTGTGTGGGAAACTACTGTGTGGGGGCAGTGTGGGGGAAACTACTGTGTGGGGGGCAGTGTGAGTGACACTTTTGTGTGAGGGCAGTATGTGGGAACACTACTGTGTGGGGGGCAGTGTGGGGGAAACTTCTGTGTGGGGGACAGTATGAGGGACACTTCTGTGTGGGGGGCAGTGTGGGGGAAACTACTGTGTGGGGGGGCAGTTTGTGGGGACACTTCTGTGTGGGGGGCAGTGTGAGGGACACTACTGTGTGGGGGGCAGTGGGGGGAAACTTCTGTGTGGGGGGCAGTGTGAGGGACACTACTGTGTGGGGGAAACTACTGTGTGGGGGGCAGTGTGGGGGAAAACTACTGTGTGGGGGGCTGTGTGAGGGACACTTCTGTGTGGGGGCCAGTGTGTGGGGACACTTCTTTGTGGGGGGCAGTGTGAGGGACTCTACTGTGTGGGGGGCAGTGTGGGGGAAACTATTGTGTGGGGGCAGTGTGAAGGAAACTGCTGTGTGGGGGGCAGTGTGAGGGACACTACTGTGTGGGGGGCAGTGTGGGGGAAAACTACTGTGTGGGGGGCAGTATGAGGGACACTTCTGTGTGGGGGGCAGTGTGTGGGAAACTACTGTGTGGGGGGCAGTGTGGGGGACACTTCTGTGTGGGGGGCAGTGTGAGGGACACTACTGTGTGGGGGCAGTGTGGGGGAAACTACTGTGTGGGGGGCAGTGTTACGGACACTTCTGTGTGGGGGCAGTGTGGGGGAAACTACTGTGTGGGGGGCAGTGTGAGTGACACTTTTGTGTGGGGGCAGTATGTGGGAACACTACTGTGTGGGGGGCAGTGTGGGGGAAACTACTGTGTGGGGGACAGTGTGAGGGACACTTCTGTGTGGGGGGCAGTGTGGGGGAAACTACTGTGTGGGTGGCAGTTTGTGGGGACACTTCTGTGTGGGGGGCAGTGTGAGGGACACTACTGTGTGGGGGCCAGTGTGAGGGGACACTTCTTTGTGGGGGGCAGTGTGAGGGACTCTACTGTGTGGGGGGCAGTGGGGGGCAGTGTGGGGGAAACTACTGTGTGGGGGGCAGTGTGAGGGAAACTTCTGTGTGGGGGGCAGTGTGGGGTAAAAATACTGTGTGGGGGGCAGTATGAGGGACACTTCTGTGTGTGGGGCAGTGTGTGGGAAACTACTGTGTGGGGGGCAGTGTGTGGGAAACTACTGTGTGGGGGGCAGTGTGGGGGACACTTCTGTGTGGGGGGCAGTGTGAGGGACACTACTGTTTGGGGGGCAGTGTGGGGGAAACTACTGTGTGGGGGGCAGTGTTACGGACACTTCTGTGTGGGGGCAGTGTGGGGGAAAAAACTGTGTGGGGGGGCAGTGTGGGGGAAACTACTGCGTGGGGGGCAGTGTGAGGGACACACAAGGGGTTAAAATCCGTTTAGGCGATATGCAGACAAGGGGTTAAAATCCGTTTAGGCGATATGCCCCTTTCTGAGAGACAGGCACAGCTACTGCAGAACACCAACCTCCCGAACTGGATACAAAATAGCACTCCAAACTGGAACCTCGCGAATAGCTGCCGGCAGACGAACAGGAAAAGCATACAATCGGCTTACACTCCTGGCAATCAGTCTCCAACAGCATACAGGGAATCCCCCAATAACGAGACAAGGCTCCGTGTTGAGGGTCAAGCAGTGCTCTCTCGTGCTGGCACACCCAGCCTGGTTTTTATTACAGTTGTTGCAAATACAGGTCTGCCCACAGGGTTTTGAAATACAACCAATCGTTCACGCCCCCAGAGGACCAGAAGGGAGACTGCGACACAGAACAGATACAACATATCCCCACAATGCATCATGGTTTCCTCCTCTCTGTCCCGGAGACAACCGAAGGCAATCCAATTATCTCTCAGGACAAAGGGAGATCGCCAATACACATGTGGAGACAACAGGACAGACATCACCATTTAAACACACAATGGCACACCCCCACAGCAAACACAGACATTTAACATATCCCCAGATAGCTCAAGTCTGAGTGCATATCATTAGGTGAATGGCACTCAGAATACACGAATACAATAATATTAGCTATCTGGGTACCCTCACATAACATACAATGTAACCGAACGCATAATAACATAAAATACAATTCCACAGACAGATTTAAGCTGTGCGGCCGGTCTGTCTTCTCCTTTAAAGTTACTATGGGCCATAATCCTGAGGCAAGAGTCTTTTAAACAGCCCTCTCCAAAACCCAGTGGCGAGGTTGGTTTCGCCACACAGGGTCTCTATTTTTTCGGCAGTATAGTACCTGGGGCATTGGGGGGCACAACGGGCACAGTATTGGGGGTGGCAGCAGGATGACACTGTGGGGACACCAGGATGGGGGGGGGTTGATGGAAAAATTTAGAAATCTAACGTGTCTGTGTTACAAACTATAGAGACGAGATGTGGCTGAAAGAATTTGCCATGGCGGTCTGGGTCAAACGGAGGAGAAGAGGAAAGAGAAGGTCTACATGACAGGAGATGTCCTTGGATGTAAGAGGTATGTGGTCAAGTATTGGGATGGGGGGCAGAGAAAGGACCTGCCGCGGGTGCCAAACACCCTGGGCACGCGACTGTACATGCGCACTGGTTGCACACTCTGCTCTATGCTGTGTGGATTGTGATTTCCAGCACTGAGCAGATTGGTCACCTACACCGTTCACTACACACACAACACTCTATCCATCTAAATGTTTCCTATCAATTCCAATCGGTCACCTCTGCTATTCCCTGCCTAAAATACAACAACAAACGCTACCTCTCCCGAGATGTTTCACCGCTGCCTGCGGCTTCGTCAGGGGGGTGGGGTAATAGCTATTAATGGCGGTGAAACATGTCGGGAGGGGTAGTGTTTGTTGTTGTATTTTAGTATTTTAAGTGAATGTAATAAAATATGTAGTTTTAGATACATATGAAGTTAGGACCCCTAAAGGGATTTCTTGGTCAGAGCACTGTTTTGTTTCTTGTCAGCCGGGACCAGCCGAACAACGGCCGTGTGCAAGAGGCCTTAGACTCTTTGTCAACAACCTCACAGGTTTTTTGCCTTCCTCTGGATAAACCTGCAGGATAGCAGGCCGAACTGGATGGACAGAGGCATTTTTTCGGCCTTATACTATGTTACTATGTTAATAGCTGGAATGTCCAGTGCCTGAAGCGTTTTTTCAAGGAGACATAAAAGTGAGATAGTAAGGATGAGAACGGCATCACCATCGCTGGCCATGTGGGTGGCATACTGAAAGCAGCGCAACACTGCGCACAAGTCCCGCATGGAGGCCCACTCATTGGTAGTGAAAAGTTGCTGTTCTGCAGAGCGACTCACCCATGCGTGCTGCAGCTGAAACTCCACTCCATATGAGGCGATGAGCGGAAAGGCCGAAGCTACGCTGTAGCTCAGACAGGCGAGCAGCAGCAGGGTGAGAACGGCAAAAGTGCGCACAGACGGACCGCACTTTCTGCAGCAGCTCTGACATATGAGGGCAATTCTTGAGGAACCTCTGAACCACCAAGTTCAGCACATGCACCAGGCAAGGGATGTGCGTCAAACTGGCAAGTCCCAGAGCTGCTACGAGATTTCGCCCATTGTCGCACACCACCAGGCCGTGCTTGATGATCAGCGGCACCAACCACTTATCGGTCTGTTGTTCCATGTCCTCCCACAGCTCCTGCGCGGTGTAGGGTCTTTGCCCCAAACATATACATCTCAGAACAGCCTGCTTTCCTTTCCCCCTGAAGTTGGTGTTGCAGGTGTTACGCTGACCGGATGAAGAGGAGGTAGAGGCCGAACCAGAGGAGGAAGTGGAGTAGGAGGAGGAGGCAACAGGAGGCACGGAGAAACGTCCAGCATTCCTCGATGGCAGTAGGACATGCGCCAAAAGGCTGTCCGCCTTTAGGCCCAGCCACCACTGTATTTACCCAGTGGGCAGTTAGTAAGGTATAACGTCCCTGCCCGTACTTACTGGTCCACGTGCCAGTGGTTATGTGGACCTTGCCGCTGATGCCACAGTTGTGCAGCATGCACCTGATTTTTATCACCACTTGTTTGTGCAGTGTAGGGATGGCCCACCTGGAAAGGTACTGGTGGCTGGGAACCACGTACCGTGCCATTTTTAAAACTGTCAATCACCATCAGACAGAATGGCAGAATTTCAAAGGACAGCAGTTTTGAAATGATGGGTAGGGGGGTACTTCTGCCTTTTCTCCAGTGTCTGCGGGATGGACAGCTGAACGCTTCCATGGGACATTGTGGAGATGCTCGGTGACAGTGATGTGGCTGCCACATCCTCTGTTTGCGGGGTGGCAGGTGGCACTGTCGCTCTAGAGGGGGAGGAAGAGGCCGAGACTGCAGCAGAAGTAGCAGCAGGAGGAGCCAGAGACCTTTCTTGGTTTTTGAGGTGTCTACTCCACTGCAGCTCGTGCTTTGCACTTAGATGCCTGGTCATGCAGGTTGTGCTCAGGTTGAGAACGTTTATGCCTCGCTTCAGGCTCTGATTGCACAGCGTGCAAACCACTCGTGTCTTGTCGTCAGCACATTGTCTGAAGAACTGCCACGCCAGGGAACTCCTTGGAGCTGGCTTTGGTGTGCTCGGTCTCTTGCTGCGGTGGGCAGTAGCAGGCGTACTGTCTAGAGGACGGCCGCTCCGCTTTTGCACCCTGCTCCCTCTTTTCCTGTTTGGCTGGTGCTGCATGAACCCCACCTCTTCCTCCGAACTGCGCACGTCACTGGCATGACCTGGATGCCATGTGAGGTCTGGAAACTCATCATCCTCCATATTATCTTCCACACACTCCTCGCCCCTGCCCTCCTGGCCATTCTGCACACTGCAGAAAGCCCTGCACTGTCCCACTATGAGCTATATGTGGGCACTTTAAACATTTTCTGCTAGCTGTCATATTTAATGTATTTAAAGGGGTATTCCCATCTTAGACATCGGGGCATATTGCTAGGATGTGCCTGTGGCGAAACCAACCTCGCCACTGGGTTTTGGAGGGGGCTGTTTAAAAGCCTCTTGCCTCAGGATTATGGCCCATAGTAACTTTTAAACCCCTGAACCTATTCCAGGGAATTTTGGATAGGTTTGTCCCCCAAGTTATACTGTTTTAATTGATGTAAGTTATATGTATGGACAATGTAACCTCACAAAGTTATAACAGCTTATAATAAGTGTAAAATAAGTGTAACTTGTCAGCTTGGGAGGAATATGCTGGGTGTGGTTCTATTGTCCCATTGTGCCATTGTGTGTTTAAAAGGTGATGTCTGTCTTGTTGTCTCCACATGTGTATTGGCGATCTCCCCTTTGTCCTGAGAGATAATTGGATTGCCCTCGGTTGTCTCCGGGACAGAGAGGAGGAAACCATGATGCATTGTGGGGATATGTTGTATCTGTTCTGTGTCGCAGTCTCCCTTCTGGTCCTCTAGGGGGCGGGAACGATTGGTTGCTGTATTTACATTGTGTGTGTTGTGAATTACTGATTGGTTGGATTTCAAAACCCTGTGGGCAGTACTATGTTTGGTTTTTATCAATAAAAGAGGCTGTACTTGAAGTACAGTCAGACCACTGTTTGACCCTCAAGACGGAGCCTTGTCTCGTTATTGGGGGGATTCCCTGTATGCTGTTGGAGACTGATTGCCAGGAGTGTAAGCTGACTGATACGCTTTTCCTGTTTGCCTGCTGACAGCTATTTGCGAGGTTCCAGTTTGGAGTGCTATTTTGTATCCAGTTCGGGAGGTTGGTGTTCTGCAGTAGCTGTGCCTGTCTCTCGGAAAGGGGCATATCGCCTAAACGGATTTTAACCCCTTGTCTGCTGAAACGGTGCCGTTACATTGGTGGCAAGCAGCGGGATCGTTCCTACAGCCAGAAGGACAGCTACAGGAGACACCATTTCTGTGGATTTTACAACTTAAGGGCAACGCATGTCTCAGTACAGCGACCCTAAAAGCACCAGGATGGAACCAGCAGTGGAGTACAGATACTCTGTTGAGGAATTTGACCGTATGATGTGGTTGCGGCTGAACTTCTTCGGACCCAATCCAGCTGAGAAATACGTGAAGTTCGTGAGGAGTCTAGTGTCTAAGACCCTACTATACCGGGCAGAAGGTGACGGTCAGCTGCCACGTTGGGTGGACCTCCATCGGAAGTTACGGTTGCGGGACAGTGGGAGCCCAGTCTCCATTCCCCAGCGGCAGTGTGAAGTGCAGGGAGAGGAGAGCAGCGGCCTCCCTCCCCAGCGGCAGGCTGAGTTACAGGGGGCAGAGGTAGTTGTTCCTGCCCCCCAGCAGCAGAGTGATATGCCGGGAAGGCAGTGTGAAATGCAGGGAGAGGAGAGCAACGGCCTCCCTCCCCAGCGGCAGGCTGAGTTACAGGGGGCAGAGGTAGTTGTTCCTGCCCCCCAGAAGCAGCATGATTTTTTGGGAATTGGGAGCCTAGTCTCCATTCCTCAGCGGCAGTGTGAAGTGCAGGGAGGGGAGAGCAGCGGCCTCCCTCCCCAGCGGCAGGCTGAGTTACAGGGGGCAGAGGTAGTTGTTCCTGCCCCCCAGCAGCAGCATGATTTTTTGGGAATTGGGAGCCGAGTCTCCATTCCCCAGCGACAGGCGGAGTTACAGGGGGCAGAGACAGTCGGTCCTGTCCCCCAGCGGCAGAGTGTCCTACAGGGAATAGAGAGCCCAGTCTCCTTTCCCCAGCAGCAGGACACTGTATTGGGAGCAGAGGCGGTCGGTCGCCCTCCCCAGCGGCTGGAAGTATGTATGGGAGAGGAGCACGTTACCCCCTCTTCCCTGCGGCAGCTTAATGCACCAGGGGGAGACAGTAAGCCCCACAACTCTGCAGATGGGACCGTGGTCTCTGCACTTACAGCACAGGGGGTAGGGACAGTTGTTCCTGTCCCCCAGCAACAGGGCTGTTTAGCCAAAGGGGAGACAGTCGGTTTCCCCCTCCAACCAGACTCCAAACAGGCTTCTTCCGTGGTAGCGCTGGTACCAGGGCAGAGTCCCGCTGATCCCTGCCCACAAAGCAACCTCCACTCCAAGCCGGGGAGCAACTCAGAGACCGGGAGTACCAGCTACAAATATAATCTTGGTGGATTCACTGGACAGAGACAGGCTACGAAATTCAGCAGGTCCAGTATTGGGTTGTGGGTGGGCTGCCAGACTAACTCAGGTACCGACCGGCGTGAGGTCAGGTATCTGGTTAGTCTTCCCTGGGGGGGGGGGGAGATGTGTGGCGAAACCAACCTCGCCACTGGGTTTTGGAGGGGGCTGTTTAAAAGCCTCTTGCCTCAGGATTATGGCCCATAGTAACTTTTAAACCCCTGAACCTATTCCAGGGAATTTTGGATAGGTTTGTCCCCCAAGTTATACTGTTTAAATTGATGTAAGTTATATGTATGGACAATGTAACCTCACAAAGTTGTAACAACTTATAATAAGTGTAACTTGTCAGCTTGGGAGGAATATGCTGGGTGTGGTTCTATTGTCCCATTGTCCCATTGTGTGTTTAAATGGTGATGTCTGTCCTGTTGTCTCCACATGTGTATTGGTGATCTCCCCTTTGTCCTGAGAGATAATTGGATTGTCTTCGGTCGTCTCCCAGGCAGAGAGGAGGAAACCATGATGCATTGTGGGGATATGTTGTATCTGTCCTGTGTCGCAGTCTCCCTTCTGGTCCTCTAGGGGGCGGGAACGATTGGTTGCTGTATTTACATTGTGTGTGTTGTGAATTACTGATTGGATGGATTTCAAAACCCTGTGGGCAGTACTATGTTTGTTTTTTATCAATAAAAGAGGCTGTACTTGAAGTACAGTCAGACCACTGTTTGACCCTCAAGACGGAGCTTTGTCTCGTTATTGGGGGGATTCCCTGTATGCTGTTGGGGACTGATTGCCAGGAGTGTAAGCTGACTGATACGCTTTTCCTGTTCGCCTCCGTTTTAACCCCTTGTCTGCTGAAACTGTGCCGTTACAATGCCCCCATTGTCTGATAGGTGCGGGTACCACCGCTGGGACCCGCACCTATATCGAGAACGGAGCTGGGAGCGCTGTGGCTGGAGGACCCCAGATTTCACGGGGTCCACCCACCAAGCGCTTATCCCCACCTCTCCCATAGAAGTGAATGGGAGAGCGTGCCGCGCATGTGCGGCCCATGCTCCTATTAATTTCTATGGGGCAGACTGAATGGAGGGCGGCTGCGCATGCGCAGTGTGCGCTCCTTCACTTTTGGGGCTTCATTCTCGATATAGGTGCGGGTCCCAGCGGTGGGAACTGCACCTATAAGACAATAGGGGCATATCCTAGCGATGAGAAATTACCTTTAATGTATTGTATTTCCTAATATCAGGCTGGTGTTGTCATTACCTCTATTCACCACTAGGTGGTGCTGGCACCACATACTTTATATAGCTTAGGGTTTGCTAACAGAGAGGAAGTGAATTCAGTGTAGAAAGAGAGGAGAGAGGAGAAGGAAGTGTATGGAGGAGCAGAGCAGGCTAAGTCCAAAATGTAGATGCCTTTCTTTCCTATGGGCCCTAATCAAGCCTGGAGAGGACAAAGTATTTACAGCAGCCCAGCATAGACAAGTAAGTCTATGAACAAATATAAACCAAGTTTAGTGAAGATTAGAGCTGAGTCTAGCCAAGGGACTTCACAAGCAACAGTGACCAGGAGGAACCTAAAGGTACCTGGACAGAACTGGATGATTAGTGCGCAAAATTATCCCTTTTCACTAAACGCCTTCTGGGAAATAGTGAACCTGAATATTTCAGGAGAGCATCCTGAAAGACATAATGTAGCAGAGAGTTTGCCTGCCAGGAGGGAGAACGCCTTTATTAGATTGCTCAATATAAAGTAAGGAAACTATTCAGTAACTGAGTGCTAGAGATTGGACTTAGTGCAAAACTACCTAAGCAAGAATTGTCATTCTGCCTGTTAAAACTAAAGTCTTGAGAAAACTCCTCAACTGACAATTGCCAGACCTGTTATAACGGTTGTAGACAAAAAGAAAGAGAAGGCGCTCATAGGGTGAATGTGTAGAGGATTAGTTATCCTTTTTCGGACAAGAGGTAATGTGCTCACCTGTTAGAGTTGCACCAATTGGGTGCAACTACAATGAGAGCTGAGTAATCGTGAGGGTTGGTTGGTGCCGCCGGCTCTGTCCAAAAACACCCTTTGGTCGGTGCCGAACCGCCGAATGGGTGAGTGTAGGAACTGTGGGTTTGGTGGACCAAGGAAGTCCAAAAGAAAACGGACAGAGTAACGGGCACAAATCCACAACCAAAGATAGGAACAAATTGGTTTATTCAGGACAACGCGTTTCCGGGTACATGACCCCTTTATCAAGTCTGGCTCGTGCCACCGCACGTGTGGTGTCTGCAGCAGTCATATCAACTGCTGCATACGACTGCTGCAGACACCACACGTGCGGTGGCACGAGCCAGACTTGATAAAGGGGTCATGTACCCCGAAACGCGTTGTCCTGAATAAACCAATTTGTTCCTATCTTTGGTTGTGGATTTGCTCCCGTTACTCTGTCCGTTTTCTTTTGGACTTCCTTGGTCCACCAAACCCACAGACCTGTTATAAGGAATTCCAGTTAAACCAACATCTGGATTATTGCTTTTGCTGTATTGATGAACTGTAACAACTGCCCTGAGACGATTGATTCAGTAAATGTTCAACTGTTTTCTACTACAACTGACTCCTCATCATTTCTACTGCTCTCAACATTTGCACCTAACCGTGCTGGCATCACAAACACAGGGGCCCAGCCACCAAAGCACTTTAAACACCTATACCATCAAGGGCACTTCAGCTTCCATCTGGCTAATGATCCCTGTACTAGAGAGTACCCTGGAGGATTTAGTACTGTCTTCCCCATCACTGCACGCCGGCCCAGGGAGGCTCTGCTAACCGTGAGTAAATGAACTACTACCCCTATTGGCCCAACGTAACTCATGTCTTACCCCTGACACCTGTGTTTCGTCATCAGAGACGTGCTGCAGTGGTTCTCCCACTTCCTCATCCTCAAACATAAGTGGTTGGGCATCGGTGCGCTCAATCTCTGTCACTTCTGGGCAGGGCTATGTGGATGGCCCACGGAACCCTCTGCCAGCAGAGTCATCAAAAAGCATAAGAGACTGCTGCATGACTTGGGGCTCAGACTGCTTGGTTGATGTGCAAGGGGTTGAGGTAGAAGACAGATGCCCGTGGGCTGCTGGTGCCAACTCTGCACTTTCAGCAGTGGACCCAGACTGTTTCCCTGTTACTGGTGCAAAGGAGTAGGATTGCACTGAAAAAAATGCCAACAGGTCCCCCTCAGACTGAACAGCAGGATTAAGTCTGGTATTTCTGTGTCACTGGCGCAGTAGAGCTGTACTGCACCCATCAGTAATGCCTGTAGGTCACCAGCACACTGTTTACAAATAGTAAATGCCTAACCTGAATGGCGGTGCACCAAGTGATCTAGCATTTATGAATGTATGGTGACATGGTGCACCGGCCATTCATAGCAATGCCAATGCTAGGCATGACTGTGATGGCTTCCAAGTGCCCACAGCTTAAAGGCTTGTTAATTGGCAGCACTGCAGAATTTCAACAAGCTTTATTTGAACTACAAACAATGCGCCCTGACAGGGAATTTTGTGCTGAAAATATGTCAGTGATATATAAGTGATGAGAATGTCTGTACAGCGCTGTGGAATATGTCAGTGATATATAAGTGATGAGAATGTCTGCACAGCGCTGTGGAATATTTCAGTGATATATATGTGATGAGAATGTCTGTACAGCTCTGTGGGATATGTCAGTGATGAGACTGTCTATACAATGATGTGGAATATGTCAGTAATATATAAGAGATGAAAATGTCTGTACAGTGCTGTAGAATATGTCAGTGATATATAAGTGATGAGAATGTCTGCACAGCGCTGTGGAATATGTCAGTGATGAGAATGTCTGTACAGTGATGTAAAATATGTTATTGATATATAACTGATCAGAATGTCTGTACTGTGCAGTGGAATATGTCAGTGATATATAAGTGATGATAATGTCTGTACAGCGCTGTGGAATATGTCAGTGATATATAAGTGATGAGAATGTCTGTACAGCGCTGTGGAATATGTCAGTGATATATAAGTGATGAGAATGTCTGTACAGTAATGTGGAATAAGTCAGTGAGAGAAAATGTCTGTACAGTGATGTGGAATATGTCAGTGATATATAAATGATGAGAATGTCTGCACAGTGATGTGGAATATGTCAGTGATATATAAATGATGAGAATGTCTGTACAGCGCTGTGGAATATGTCAGTGATATATAAATGACGAGAATGTCTGTACTGCGCTGTGGAATATGTCAGTGATGAGACAGCTCTGTCGTATATGTCAGTAGTATAAAATAGATGAGAATGTCTGTACATCGCTGTAGAATATGTCAGTGATATATAAGTGATGAGAATGTCTGTACAGCGCTGTGGAATAAGTCAGTGATGAGAATGTCTGTACAGTGATGTGCAATATGTCAGTAATATATAAGTGATAAAAATGTCTGTACAGTGCTGTAGAATATGTCAGTGATGAGAATGTCTGTACAGCGCTGTGGAATAAGTCAGTGATGAGAATGTCTGTACAGTGATGTGCAATACGTCAGTAATATATAAGTGATAAGAATGTCTATACAGCGCTGTGGAATATGTCAGTGATACATTAGTGATGGTAATGTCTGAACAGCGCTGTGGAATATGTCAGTGATATATAGGTGATGAGAATGTCTGTACAGTGCTGTGAAATATATCAGTAATATATAAGTGATGATAATGTCTGTACAGCGCTGTGGAATATGTCAGTAATATATAAGTGATGAGAATGTCTGTACAGCGCTGTGGAATAGGTCAGTGATATATAAGTGATGAGAATGTCTGTACAGAGCTGTGGAATATGTCAGTGATATATAAGTGATGAGAATGTCTGTACAGCGCTGTGGAATATGTCAGTGATATATAAGTGATGAGAATGTCTGTACAGTGCTGTGGAATATGTTAGTGATATATAAGTGATGAGAATGTCTGTACAGCGCTGTGAAATATGTCAGTGATATATCAGTAATGAGAATGTCTGTACGACGCTGTAGAATATGACAGTGATATATAAGTGAGGAGAAGCTCTGTACAGCACTGTGGTATATGTCAGTGATATATAAGTAATGAGAATGTCTGTACAGCTCTGTGGAATATGCCAGTTATATATAAGTGTTGAGAATGTCTGTACAGCGGTGTGGAATATGTCATAGATATATAAGTGATGAGAATGTCTGTACAGCGCTGTGGAATATGTCAGTGATATATAAGTGATGGGAATGTCTGTACAACTCTGTGGAATATGTCAGTGATATATAAGCGATGAGAATGTCTGTACAGCACTGTGGAATATGTCAGTGATATATAAGTGAGGAGAATGTCTGTACAGCTCTGTAGAATATGTTAGTGACTTTTGAGTGATGAGAATGTCTGTACAGCTCTGTGGGATAAGTCAGTGATGAGAATGTCTGTACAGTGATGTGGAATATGTCAGTAATATATAAGAGATGAGAATGTCTGTACAGCGCTGTGGAATATGTCAGTGATATAGAAGTGATGAAAATGTCTGCACAGCGCTGTGGAATATGTCAGTGATGATAATGTCTGTACAGTGCAGTGGAAAATGTCAGTGATATATAATATGATCATAATGTCTGTACAGCGCTGTGGAATATGTCAGTGATATATAAGTGTTATATAAGTGATGAGAATGTCTGTACAGCACTGAGGAATATGTAATTAATATATCAGTGATAAGAATGTCTGTACAGTGTTTTGGAATATGTCAGTGATATATAAGTGATGAGAATGTCTGTACAATGCTGTGGAATTTGTCAGTCATATATAAGTGATGAGAATGTCTGTACAGCTCTGTGGAATCAGTCAGTGATGAGAATATCTGTACAGTGATGTGGAATATGTCAGTGATATATAAGTGATGAGAATGTCTGCACAGTGATGTAGAACATGTCAGTGATATATTAGTGATGAGAATGTCTGTACAGCTCTGTGGAATATGTCAGTGATGAGAATGTCTGTATAGCGCTGTGGAATATGTCAGTGATATATAAGTGATGAAAATGTCTGTACAGCACTGTGGAATAGGTCAGTGATGAGAATGTCTGTACAGTGATGTGGAATACGTCAGTGATATATAAGTGATGATAATGTCTGTACAGCGCTGTGGAATATGTCAGTGATATATAAGTGATGAGAATGTCTGTACAGCGCTGTGAAATATGTCAGTGATATATAAGTGATGAGAATGTCTGCACAGCGCTGTGGAATATGTCAGTGATATATAAGGGATAAGAATGTCTGTACAGCGCTGTAGAATATGTCAGTGATATATAAGTGATGAGAATGTCTGTAGAGCGCTGTGGAATATGTCAGTGATGAGAATGTCTGTACAGCTCTGTGGAATATGTCAGTGATATATAAGTGATGAGAATGTCTGTACAGCGCTGTGGAATATGTTAGTGATATATAAGTGATGAGAATGTCTGTACAGTGCTGAGGAATATGTCAGTGATATATATAAGTGATGAGAATGTCTGTACAGTGCTAAGGAATATGTCAGTGATATATAAGTGATGAGAATGTCTGTACAGTGCTGTGGAATATGTCAGTGATATATAAGTGATGAGAATGTCTGTACAGGGATGTGAAATATGTCAGTGATATATAAGTGATGAGAAGGTCTGTACAGCGCTGTGGAATATGTTAGTGATATATAAGTGATGAGAAGGTCTGGACAGCGCTGTGGAATATGTTAGTGATATATAAGTGATGAGAAGGTCTGTACAGCGCTGTGGAATATGTCAGTGATGAGAATGTCTCTACAGCTCTGTGGAATATGTCAGTGATATATAAGTGATGAGAATGTCTGCACAGTGATGTGGAATATGTCACTGATATATAAGTGATGAGAATGTCTGTACAGCGCTGTGGAATATGTCACTGATATATAAGTGATGAGAAAGAATTACCTATCTTATGTGTTTTTCTCAGCGCCATCTAGAGGCAGAGTTTCCTTGATTCTCTATTCTGACATGTAGATTCTATACAATTTTAGAGTAACTTGAAGGCAGAGCGGTGCATCGTGGGAAAGTTGTCTAAGGTGTGAGGCCAAATATCCGGATCTGCAGGTTTTCTTTATGGACTTATGAAGATTTATCTGTTCTTCAATGATTGACTAATGACATGAATGTCAGAGGTGAATTCTCCTCCCACTGAACGGGCTATATTAGGGTGACCACCCTGAGGTCCTGTGATGCATTCCACTTCAAGGTAAGTACCATATTACTGAGAATGTTATAGTGAGGGGACGCAATGCATGTCACCATCTCAGCTATTAACCCTTTGTTGTCCAGGTCGATGCGCTCAGGGATACGGCTGTACGTGTCGTGGTAATCTATATGGTACTGTACCAGAGGTCTATACAGTTGATATCACAGTCTTTTCTGATCTATTGACAGGAGACCAGGATCTGCAGGATCAGAGGGGTTTCAGTCTGTGACCGTGGAGACTCAGCAATGGATATGAGCTGTAAGTGCAGAACTGGAGGAGACACTTTATGTTCTTTTGTTTTAGATGCATTAGAACAATAAAAAGATGTTTGTAAAAGTGTGCACACCCTTTAAGACACTAGTGATGTCTCTGGGCAGCTGTGTGCTGCTTTGCTCCCTTTGTAGTTGTGCTGGAGCTAGCGGCTGATAGCAGAGAGTACTAGCGGTGCTGAGCTCTGACACTTTGCTTCTTTATTACATCTTCAGACCTGAACTTCTTCTGCTGCCTCCAGATAATGGCGGGTGTGCTCCCCGTTCTCAGTGCGCTCTCCATTTTTAAAGGTGAGTGATATAAGAGCACTAAGATATTATAGATGTATAATGCACAGTAGATAACTTGTAGCCCCCCCCCCCCACACACACACACACTATAGCAGGCCTCCAAGATTTCCTCAGATATTTGTTTATGGACTTGCATTGATCTCTTTATACAGTACATAAGAAAGAAGTCAAGATCTTTCTACTGGACTCTTCTCTTTTTTTCTCTTCTTTACCTTTTTCATCCTTTTCTTTCTTCTTCCCCTGCTTCATCTCCTTTTTTAACTTCTTCATCTTCTCCTTCTTTTTCATCTCCTTTATCTTCTATATCATCTCATTCTTTCCCTTGTTCTCATTTGTCTTTCTCTACTTTCTTTACTCCTTCTTTCACCTTTTTTCCTTTCTTTCTCTTCTCATTGTTCTATCCTTTCAAATTCTCTTCATCGTGTCCTTCTTTCTTTCCTCCTTCTTTCACTTACCCTCTTTTGTCTCTTCTCCTTTCCTTTCAATTTCTTCTCTTTCGTCTTCCTATTCACCCGCTATCATGCGACGCTTCAGTCCTCTCGGTGGGACTATTCTCAAGCAGTGGTTATGTTTGCTCCCTGATTTATTTCTTCTCTTTTATGTCATATATCTTCTTCCCACTATCCTTCCCTTTCAATATCTTCTCCTTTATCTTCCTCTTCTTCATCATCTTCTTTCTCTTCTCATTTTTCTTTCACTTTTTCTCCTTTGTCTTCCTCTTCTCATTCTTCCTTTTTTTATTTCTTCTCCCTCTTCTTCACTATCTCTTTCTTCTCCCTTTTCTTCCCTTTCAATGTATCTTCCTCTTCTTCATTATCTTCTTCTTTCTCTTCTCTGTCAGCTTTCACTTTTTCTCCTTTGTCTTCCTCTCCTCGTTCTTCCTTTTTTACTTTATTTTCCCTCTTCACTATCTCTTTCTTCTCCTTTTTCTTCCCTTTCAATGTACTGTCCTACATCTTCCTCTTCTTCATTATCTGCGTCTTTCTCTTCTGTCATCTTTCACTTTTCCTCCTCTTCTCATCCTTCTTCTTTCCTTTTCTATTTCTTCTTCGTCATCTCCTTCTTTTTTTCCTTATTCCTCTTTCACTTTTCCTCCTCGGTCTTCCTGTTCTCTTTTTTCTTCTTTTTCAATTTCTTCTCCTTCAGTTTGCTGTTCTTCGTGATCTTTCTCTTCCCTTTCTTCTTCTTTCACTTTTCCTTCTTTGTGTTCCACTTCTGCTACTTCTTCTCATTGCATTTCTGTTTTCTATTCTTCATCTCCTTCTTCATCTTCCTCTTCACCTCCACCTTTTTATTAGTGTCATCCCTGAATGTCATCTCTAGATCTGAACATGGACTTTCTTCCATTTGGTTTTCAGTCTTCTCAGTCTCACATCAGGTATGATTGCTTCCATTCTTTTTGCTGCTCCGCGTCTTCTTTTCTCTTCACCCCTATCTAGAACAGAAATATATTTTGCAGCGGTCTGGACTCTATTCTCATAATACATCCAGAATAGGATGAAGCTTTTGTGTTTAGAGCCTTCACCAAAGCTCCAGTCCATGACTGATGCAAAGCAGTCCCAAATGGTAGCTCATGGAGTAGTATACTATGGACCTTTAGGCTTCCATGAGCAGCCATATGATCCTTCTGTGATGAAGCACATTCAGCCCTAGAATCAGAAGAGTAAACCGTAAGTCTCCTAATAAAATCAGAGGATCGAGCAGGCGCAGTATGCTACATGGCAGTCCATGAGGCCACAGAAGTTTCCACATTAGAGAAAGTCATCATCTCACGGACGATCTCAAGTGCCGGTACTAGCTCTGTCCTTAAAGTGACAAATATTTATAGAAGTATTAAAGTGTACCTCATAGAAACATTAAGATTTGCATAGTTGGGGGTCGGTGAGTTAGGACCCCCAGGGACCACTCCGTGCTAATGAACCAGCCATAGACCTCATGGGGACTGATGTTCTTGGAAGTTCATTTGCATTGTAGAACACTGACCTACTGTAGTCAATCATCTCCAGAAATGCTGCCATGTACTATATAATCTAGAGCAATGGTCTCTGTGGTGTCAGGACATGCTGACATTTGTAGTTGCCCCAGATTAGAGACCAGTGATGTAGATTCTCTCTTCCATATGTAATATGCATGCTATGTATTATCTGTGGCAGGTGAGGTGTGCTATGACAGGCTGGGCTGCTTCACAAACAAAAACCCATGGTCTGGAACTCTTCAGAGGCCGATAAGCCGCTTACCCTGGGCCCCGCAGAAGATTAATACTCGGTTCCTGCTCTACACCAGGAACAATCTGAACAAGCCTCAGGTCAGTCCCCCTATGTATGATGATTATCCTCTCATGCTGATGTCTGAACGCTGATGTTTCCATCAGGACATCTCTTTCTCTGTACATGACTAGAATGTATGGGCATCATGGGGGGGACCATATCACTGGAGGGGGCACCTTATTGTTAAATAGCGTCCAGCACTTCTTAATTTTGCAAGAGATGCTTCAGAAGGAGCCCAACAAAATACGTAGAGTTCTTGATAAAAGATGGAAAGTTAAAAGGATTTAATTTGCATAAAAGGAAAAGGTTACAAAACTTGGGAAGAAAAAGACAGATAAAGCACAGCAAAATAATCTCAAAAAGTAACAAACAATTTAAAAGGAATGAAAAAGTAATTCCCCAAAGTAAAATGTTTGTGTGACTCTGTGTGTAGAGAGCGACAGGTGTCTGTCAGAGAATGCCCCCCAATGTCATGAGACGGAGCCCCTTTTGAAGTCTGCATCTCCATAGAGTTACATTGTATCCTATATTTAACATTCTAACAAACATATCCGGTTAACAAGTAAAACCCCTTCCATCAGGATTTCCTGAATAATCCTTATTTGTTAAGCTAATATTGATATGCTGACCCAACCTTTCAAATCCTATTGTCGTCTCAAGATCTGTCAAAATTAAGACTTGACCACAAGTTCCGGCCTCACATGGTCCTTAAAATAGCTAAAAGGTGTTAGTATGATATTTTACAATTTTAAAAGGCAGGTCTAGAACAACCTCGCTGAGCTTTTCTTACTGTGGCCGTTGGGAAGGATCCTGCATCTCTGTGGGATTGCAGCACAAAACCTTTTTATTTTTGTACCCAAAGAATTAAAGTGAAGAAAGACTCTGCAGGTCCAGGTTCTCCAACCTCAGGGATCAGCTCTGTCTATGGGGAGACAGAAAAGCTCACCACACATCTCCCCTCGGCGGCCAGGCAGATGGACAGTGGCTATTCTGAAGGACAATCCCATTAAAGTTGTCCCGCTCTAGAAAACCCATTGTGAAATATCCGATTACGAGTTAATGAATGGGTTGGGGGGATTCTTATCTATTACTAACATAGAGAGCAACTGCAGAATTATCTCTTGCTCTGGAAGAACCAGCATCTGCACCATGTGCGGAAAGACCATTGATTACGGGGAGTGCTGTGTAATGCTTCATGTCACCTGCAGGGGATGGGATGCTTCTTAGAAGGTGACTCCACCTATGACCCTGAATCTCTGTGGGGTCCAGGTAGAACAAAAGCTTTTAGAAGCAGAGACCCCCTTAAAGTTCATCTATCTACGTGTAAATCTCACTCAATGTCCCCAGATAGAGGAGGTCCGTCCATTTCTCCTGATCCAATAGGTCATCGTTTTATCTAGAACATTCATAGAAGGTGAATACCCAGGCAAAACAGCAAATGTGAAGAATACACTTCATTCAGGTAAAGGAAAAAGGGGTCATCAGAAAATGGGGGGGGGGGGGTAAGGAAATGCAGGAACATATGGCCGCTCTCAGGATGAGGTTTAACCAGTTTCTCATCCAGTTGATCTTGTCTTTAACCTCCATTATCTCCTCTGTTTCCTGCAGGTTGTCACCGCCGCCGATCACAGCACAATCGCCACCTCCAATTTTCAGACACATCTAAAATCTCACTTCATTATCCATGGATTTATTAACAGCGGGGAGGACAGCTGGCTGGTGAACATGTGCCAGGTAGGTGCTGCCTCAGTCACTGAGCTGATTGTGGGTGTACGGGAAGGGACAGTCTCATCACAGGCAGCAGTACAGTATGACACCTCCCCTTCCCTGCACAATGACATCTGCATGTCACACAGAGCATGCCCACTAAACTCTCCCAGAAAAACAACTCATCTCCTCCCCTAAACAGCGACCTCCAAACTAGAGTTGTTGCGATACCAAATTTTTGATTCGATTTCGATACCATAAAAAAACATTTTAAAAAATTGCGAATTGCGCAGTTTTATATTTTTTCTGTTCCGGCATTCACCGCATAGATTTCTTTTTATGTTTTAATAGTTTGGACTTTTTGGACGTGGCGATATGTGATATGTTATATGTTTATCTATTGTTTATATATTTTATATGTAAAATTGGGAAAGGGGGGATTTATACTTTATTTAATAACGATTTCCCCCCTTAGAGGTAGAACCTGGGATCTGTCATCCCTTGTCCTATTCACCCTGGTAGATCTCTATCAGGGTGACCAGGACCTCACACTCTCCCTGCTGCCCTGTGCACACAGCAGCAGGGAGGTTACCATGGCAGCCAGGGCTTCAGTAGCATCCTGGCTGCCATGGTAACCGATCGGAGCCCTAGGATTACACTGCTGGGGCTCCGTTTAGAACTGCCACCAATGAGGGTCAGAGGACCCTGTGGCCACGGCCACCAATGTTTTTGATACTAGGAGGGTTGAGGGGGGATAAGCAGCACTGCACCACCAATGATAATTAACCTTTAATAGGAGGCGGGTACTGGCAGAAGATCAGCGGCAGTTAACCCCTCAGGTGCCACACTTGAGGGATTAACTGCCACTGATCGCAGCTCCCTGTCAGAGGCAGGGTGTCGGCTATGCGATTCTGCTGCCGGCCCCCACCTCCTGTATTAAAAGTTAAAGACGACCTTTCATGAGCAGGCTACATAGAGCGGCGCCCAGGGATCTCCCTGCACCTACTATTATTCCTGGGTGCCGCTCCGTTCGCCTGCTGTGCCCCCATTACCGTCTCCTGCTCCATATGCTAATTACTACTATCGGAGCAATGGGCAGGAGACATCAGCTTCTCTCCTGGGCGTTCCTTCTCCGTGGCTGTGACGCTCTGCACTGTGATTGGACAGCACTACGGCCAGGGAGAAGGAACGCCCAGGAGAGAAGCTGATGTCTCCTCCCCATTGCTCCGATAGTAGTAATTAGTATACGGAGCAGGAGATGGTAATGGGGGTACAGCAGGCGAACAGAGTGACGCCCAGGAACAATAGTAAGTGCAGGGAGATCCCGGGGCGCCGCTCTATGTAGCCTGGTAACTTAAAGTCCAGACCCATTTAAAGTCCTGCTATCATTGGTGGCGCAGTGCGCCTGCCCCTCCCTCCTCTCATTGGTGGCAGCAGCCGCGGCGCAGGGGGAGGCAGACACTGTTTTCTTCTCCCCTGTGCTGCTGAGGGAACATGACCGCGCTGACAGCAGCGCACTCATGTTCAGAGATACTACATTGCGCAGCATCAAAAAAATGGAAATCCCGGTATCCTATCAAAACCCGGGACAAAAGTATTGATTGGGCATCGAAATTTCAATACCCGCAACAACCCTACTCCATACTGGCAACAGAGCATGCCCAGTACACATTCCCATAGAAGATTATCGTTTATATGTCAACTCCTCCTCATCTCTGCACACTAACCTGACCGATTCCAATCAGACATTGTCCTGGAGCATAGTTCTGTCTTCCCCGCACCAAGAACCTCTTATATCGTCCTGACCTGGAGACAAAATAGTCACAGGGTTCAAGTCTATGATGTTTCTGGTATCAGTGCCTGTCCATATATGAGAGCCAAGAGCCAGATATCCCGTAGGGGGACTCATGGACACATATAGAGCACCCAGGGGCCACATACAGGACATTGAAGAGCCACATATAGGAATCCAAGAGCAACATATAAGGGATGCAAAAGTCACTTTAAGGAGACAAATATACAGTAAGGACATAAAGGCTAAGTTCACCTTTGTGGGCATTTTTTTATTATTGCATTTTACTCATTTTGGGATAAAAATGTATTTTTTTAATTTGGTCTTTATAAAAAATATTGAACCTTTCTGTTAAAAAGGGGTTAACTGTTTGTCTTGCTGAGTGAAACCTACTATCACTTTGTGCAGGTCATCTAATAAACCTTATCTCTGAAGGTGCATTTAGACCAGCAGATGAGCTGCTTCCTTGCCACAGATGGCTTCTCGCTCAGTGGGGGTTAAGCGCTGTATCTGCGATGGGCTCGACAAGGGGCATGGGGTCCTTCCTTAGTGTTTTTTGTCGTGACACCAGTTGATGATGGTGTTGGTGGTACCCAGGGTAGCCCATAATATCCCTTTAGGTGTGGTTGTGCACGTGTCACAGTGCTCCTACCTGAATATCCTGGACCCCAGGCGTTGTCATCCACAGCAGAGCAAAGGATAGAAGAAATAGTTGGTGCAGGGGATGATAAAATAAATCCAGACCAGACTTGTATTGAAGTTGATAACGGCTTTACTTGAATAAACTTTCATCAGGAAACAATCTTCCAACTTTGTCTTGGTTACCAGCAGGTTTGGCATTAATTCTGGCAGGCAAACACACTCAGCTCTGCTACATCTGTTGCACTCTAGCTCTGCTGTACTAACAGGTTTAAATAGGAAACGTTTCCTTTCTGCTGTACTTAGCTTTCTGTAGTCTGACTCTGTCTTTATCTTTATCCAGGGAACTTTCTTCCTGGCTTTTCAAGCTTTCAGCTTTTTCGATTTTGAGTTGTTGAGGAGAAAGCCAGGATTCAATTTCTTGGTGAAGGATGCAGAGCATTTCCTCCCCTGTGTAACTCCGTTCACCCAGGCAAACTAGGTGCATAACAGCGTGACACCGCCGTGCCCTGCACATGTGGTATGCTGGAGGAGCACTGTGAATTGTCTCTGCAGTGGAGGCTGAGGACACAGTGGAGGATGAGGAGGCAGAGTCGGACATTGGTGCTAGGGTTGCCACCCGTACGCCATTGACCCGGACAGTCCGGGTTTGTAATCCTGTGTCCAGGTACAAGCCTTTCTCAGACCCGGACACAGGATTCATTTCAATCTGCACTGCAGACTGTCTGACTTGCTTGCTCACGGTCCTGACAGCTGGTGGTGAGTGAGCGGCGGCGAGCTGTGAGCGTCCGGCACTCCGGGAGCAGCTCGAACCTGAAGAGGACGAGGCCGCCAGCCAGGATGGATCGGAAGCCGGAAAGCAGGGGGCTGCGGGTGGTCAGGAGCAGGAGCACGAAGACGCTGCTGAAGGAGAGCCGCAAACCCTCGCCCCACAGCATGGCGGCCGCTCACTCCCAGATCAGGCCTGATAACAATGAGACTTCCTGGGGAGCCACAGTATGACAGCGACTTTAAACCCCGTGATAAGCCACGCCCCCAACTTGCCCGGTATTTTTTGTTGGGAAAGGTGGCAACCATAATTGTTGCAGGACCAACAGCGTGAGAACGTGAAGACGGAAGTGGCATCACCTGGCCAAGTTGCTGGTGTGGCTGTGCAGGAACCACATTCACCCAGTGGGCAGTAAAGGACATGTACTGTCCCTGACCGTAGTTTTAGCTCCATACGTAGGCATTGCCGTGCACTTTGGCAGACACCGACAGGCTGAAGGACTTGCTCACCTTCTGTTCTACATGTGTGTGCAGGGCTGGAACTGCCTTTTTGGCAAATAAATGACGGTCCACCTCGGCTTGGCACAAGCCATCAATTCTCTGAAAGGTGCAGAGTCCACCACTTGGAAAGGGAGGGACTGCATCACTAGCAACTTGGCCAGGAGCCCGTTCAGCTTCTGCGCTGTTGAATGAGTGCACGCATACTGCTGTCTCTTGGCAATCGCTTTGTGATCGATTGCTGACGGACTGACTGACAATTATTTGTAATCCAAATGAGGTAATAATTGCAATCCACATAAGGCAATATTTGTAATCCACATGGGTGTGAGAACCTTCTTGGAAAGGGGCTCTCAAAGAACCTGAAAAGGGGGGAAAACTGGAAAATTGGCACTGACCAATGCAACTTGGAGGTAGTTGAAAAGGATGGGGGGAGTTCTAACTCAACATGACCATCCGGGAGAGGGCTAAACCAGGGCAATCTAAAAATCAATAAAACACATAAAACATGCCAACAGGCCCTCATCCTTCAGATGCAGTCCACGGGGTGGCTCCCAAAGTCAGTATTGTTCCATACAGACATTTAGAGAAAGTCCAGCTTTTTAGAGGAGGGACGCAACGTCCTCTTCACTACTAGAGCTGGAAAAAGACATTAAAGGATGGTCCTGCCTTTGATAGTGCAGCCACGCCTGGGTGGTGGAGCATCACAGCCCTCCTGTGGCAGCACTTGGCATAGACCAGGTGGTAACACTTTGGACTGGGACCGCAGACACTCCTGCCATCATGAATGGGTCCAACACCTCAGGCTGTAGTGGGGCTGGTAGACGATCCTCACATTACGGGGATCCTGGGGCTGCCGTCTTCCAAGGCAGTTGGTAAGTCACCTTGGGCCTAAAAGATGCAATGGTGGTGGACACGCAGCCCACTTGACATACCAGTGCCGCACTCTCCTGCAGGGATCCCACATTTCCCACAGCAGCTGGGTCCTCCTGCCATGGCTCTGGGATAGAGGTTGGAACCAGGGGCCTAGTCGCCCCAGTGTCAAAGGGGCCTTTAGCAGACTTCCTTGGGGTGAATTCAGCTTGGTCCCCTTTATAGAGGCTGTTCCTTGCTTGGGGCAAGTGCGGACACTTCACAGAGCGTTGATTAACGAACAGCTCTATCCCGGTCTCGTCATCCTGAATAAAGCTGCTACCCTGCTTGACAGAGAACCAGACCACCGTACCAGTGCTCCTTTCTAGTTTAGGGTTGTTGGGCCGAGGTCACTTTAGCAGACAAACAACCCAATCCTCAATAGCCTTCCGGTAGTCCCAGGCAGAGAATGCGTAGGATGTGACTCCTTAGAGCACCACTGGGTTCATGCTGTTATAGGTCCCACTATTACTGGGTGGTGTAGTGGTAATTCCAGTTGGTGAGGGGAATGCCCGTGGCACCTCAGGAGGGGCTCGCCGTACCTGAGATCTCTCCAGGCTCGGGTCCAGCTTCAGGATCCTCTTCACTCCACACCATGCCACCCCAGTCCGGCTGACGAGGTCGCTGTTGCGCCATCTTGCTCGCTTGGGTTCTGGTGCAGACCGTAAATGAAGGAGGGGCTTGAAGGAAGGAGCCTTCACTTCCCCCATGCACACCGTAGTCTCACTCCCTGTAGGCATTGCTAGAGTTTCCCGCTTTAACTGGGGGCATTCCTGAATTTTCCCGCTCTACTTGGGCATGAAGAAGCTGCTCCATTACAGGCAAAAATTGTGCATTAACCCTTTGGATGCCGACACACAGCATTTTGTGCCAGTCGCTCCACAATAAATGCATCAAAGTCATTTTTAAGGCAATTTTGTTAATCCAATAGGCTAATAAGTCCATAGGCACACAGATTGGTACTGTATGAATCCTGTTCGTGACGCCAAAAATTACAGCACGCCGCGGGTTAGACATCAACCAAGGGGTCTCCTTTAACATGATTGAGATGAGGGTTTAAAGTTTGCATTTCAGCAACGAGGGACTAGGTCCCCCTATGTAGAAGGTGATGGTAGAACCCAGGTGTAGGAATGCCAGAGTAGTATGAGGGTGGACTAAAATGTCCCTCTAGGTACGGTTTTGCACTTTGTCACAATGCTCCTACCTGGATATCCTGGAACCCCAGGCGTTGTCGTCCGCAGCGGTGCAACTAAAATGGATTAGGGTGAAATAACTTGAGTCCAGACTTGTATTAACGTTACTTAGAATAAACTTTCATCAGGGAACAATCTTCCAGCTTTATCTTGGTCACAAGCAGGTTTTGGCATTAATTTCTGGCAGGCAAACCCATTCAGCTCTGTACGATTGTACTCTTTCAGCTCTGCTATGCTGGCTGGATCAAATAGGAACTTTTCCTCTTCTGCTGTAACTTAGCTTTCTATAGTTTGACTCTGTCTTTATCTTTATCTGTATTTTGTCTTTATCTTTCTCTATATCCAGGGAATCTTTACTCCTGGCTCTGAAGCTTTTAGCTCTCTCTCTTTCTTTGGCCTAGCAGAGCAGACAGAGCTCTGATGTCTGGCACAAAGCCCTCCTAGAGAGAGGTAGAATGGATTGAAGATTCCATTCTAGGGAAACTAGCTCTGCCATTAGTGCTGCCATCTGCCGGTGGACCAGGCACATTACACTTAAACAGTAATTTGCAAGAGAAATAAATATACATTGTGCAGGACATAGCAATAAATACACAAGATGTCACAGGATCAACCATTAAAGATAGTGAAGGGGTGAGAAAGGCGGCAATGCCCCCTAGTCGGGAGTTACAAAACTGAGGCTATAAACCGCACAGCATTATGGGAGAAGCAACTATAAATAAGGAAGGTTAAATGACCACATTAGCAACACCTGAGGCAAGGGGTGAGGCCATTACCAGAAGCAACACAGATGCCTATTGATCCACAAGGAATCCTGTCAGATCAAACCACGTGTTGCCAGTCTCACAGATCGTCTGCCACCTGTCGCAGGAACGTCCGTGACAGTTACTTGACTGCTGAATGGCAATTAAAACATATATCTATATATTTTTCTGATTAACAAACTCCCCCCCCCCCAAAAAAAAAAATAAGACGTATTATTTTTCCTATTTCTACACTCCAAAAAAAGAAATATAACAGTCATAATTTACTGCAGAACGGCTAATGGGACATACCTTTCCTATTAAAACGCAGCGTAAATGGCTGTATCACACAGAACTTGCACCCCAATCACTAGCACAGTTTGCTGGAATTACTGAGGTATCATATAGTGCAAACAACCTGAAAGCAGCAAGGTGTAATATTCCCCAGGCTGTACACTCTCCTATTCCACCCTGTTCTCCTTTTATAGTGTAGATGATGCCTCCTATAATTTCCCTACACCTTGAATAATCTTTCCCTGAACTTGTAAATAATTATTTCAGCACAATGAAGTCTTTCCTCGCACTGTCCCTAGTGCCTGTCACGTCTCTCCCTGCACTAAGTACACTGGAAAATGGCTGACTCCAAGATGGCTGAGGCTATTTATAGGGCTGTGACATCACAGTCATAAACCTTTTTTTAAGCCATTCTTTTTTTATTATGATAAGAACTTAGCTATAATAAGTGTTTAGGAGGTCAGAGAGCAGAGATAAAGAGCCATCAGCAGAGCTGCCTGATGGAACAGAATAAAAACACAGATCCTGCTACTAGAGAATCTCAACCCTGTACACAGAAAGAGGTTCAACATTTTTATTAAAGAACAATTGAAAAATTATTTTCAGCTCAAAATGAGTACAATGCAATAATACTAAAAAAAAAAGCCCGCAAAGGTGTACATGCAACAGGCGGGGTACTACCAGGGGTCCCTTCAAGTGAAAGAGTTTTTGTTGTGACGCCAGTTGCATTTCATCAACGAGGGACAGAGTCCCCCTAAACAGATGGTGTTGGTGGTACCCAGGTGTAGGAATGCCAGAGTGGTGAAAGGGTAGCATATAGTGTCCCTTTGGATGTGGCTGTGCACGTGTCATGGTGCTCCTACCTGAATATCCTGGAACCCCAGGTGTTGTTGTCCGAAGCAGTGCAAATAGGGTGAACAGTTGAGGGATTTGTAGAACAAATTGAGTCCAGTCTTGTATTAAAGTTGATAACAGCTTTACTTGAATAAACCTTCATCAGGAAATACTCTTCTAACTTTGTCTTGGTCACCAGCAGGCTTTGGCATAAATTCGGCTCCGCTACATCGCCTACTCCTTAGCTCTGCTGTGCTATCAGGATTAAATAGAAACTTTTTCCTTTCTGCTGAACTTAACTTTCTGTAGTCTGACTCGTTCTTTATCCTTATCTGTAACTTTGTCTTTATCTCTGTCTTTATCCAGGGAATCTTTCCTCCTGGATTCTGAGGCTTTTTGCTCTTTTCTCTTGTTCCAGCAGAGCTGATGGTGCTCTGCTGGCTAGAACACAGCCTTCACCTTGGAGGGGGTACTTTAGACTGACTTCTACAGGGCTCGTCCAGAATGGACGAGGGCCTGCTGCCTTCCCCAAGCAGGGGATCCTCTGAACTGACCTTCTAGAGAGGGCTAGAATGGACAGGAGGTTCCACTCTAGGCAAACTAGCTCTGACAAGCTTGCTGCCACCTGCTGGTGAACCAGGCATATTACACTTAAACATATATAAAATCAGAAATACAGATACACATTATGCAGGACCTGGAAATAAATACACATGATGACATAACATCAACCATAAAATATAGTAGAGGGGTGTAAAAGGTGGTAATGCCACTCTGTGGTGTTACATACATAGCCTTTAAGAGTTACATATGTAATAGGAGGGCACAAGAGCTACAAATAAGGGACACAAGAGTCATGTAAAGGAGACCCAACAGTCACATAAACAGAGCAAAGAGCTACATAAAGGGATAGAGGAGTCACATATAGAGAACAAAAGAACCACATTTTGGTATTCATGGTTACATATAGGGGACCCAAGAACCAGATAAAGGGATCGAAGAGCCATATATAGGGATCCAAGAGCCACATAAAGGAGACCCAAGAGTCACATATAGGGTATCTAAGTGCCACATATAGAGGACCCAAGAGCCACGAATAATGGAAAATAAGAAAAATACAGGGATTATTAGAGCAAAAAACAGGGGTGTGAGGGCTACATCAAATAATAGAAGCGCCACATACATAGGAACCCAGGACTACTGATTGTAGAACTCCTCTATAAGACATATGGGCCCTTAGGTCACATTGGCCCCTGAGCTCCTTCTGATTGTTGGCTCTGTTATTTCCAGGCCATGTTACAGGTGGAGGACGTGAACTGTTTCTGCACTGACTGGAGCGGAGGATCTCAGACACTTTACACTCAGGCCGCCAATAACATCCGAGTTGTGGGGGCAGAAGTCGCCTATTTGGTTAACACTCTTCTGGTAATACCCCAGACGGGGATCACTTACTGTAAAAGACAACCTTCTGTGCAGAAATTCATTGTTCAGTCACTAATGTTTCACCTTTTTCATGATTCTTTTGTTTTAAAGGAAGCATTTAAATACTCCCTGTCTAAAGTCCACATCATTGGGCACAGTCTGGGGGCACATGCTGCTGGTGAGGCTGGAAAGAGACGACCGGGAATTGGAAGGATAACTGGTAGGAGAGACTTGGTGGGCTGGATGTATGAGGACTGATGTCACTGAGCATGGAGGTCAGCTCTTGGTGGCCTGGATGTCAGATGTCTGAGTACTGGTGCGCAAGAAGGTTAGTTCTTGGTGGGCTGGATGTCTGAGGACTGATGTGACTGACTGTGGAAGTCGGATCCTGGTGGGCTGTCTGTCTGAGGACTGATGTAAGCATGGAGGTAAGTTCTTGGTGGGCTGTCTGTCTGAGGACTGATGTGAGTAAGCGTGGAGGTCAGGTCTTGGTGTCCTGGATGTATGAGGACTGATGAGACTGACTGTGGATTTCAGTTCTTGGTGGGCTGGATGTCGGATGTCTAACTACTGGTGCACCTGAGCAAGGAGGTCAGTTCTTGGTGGGCTAAATGTCTGAGCACTGATGTGACTGAGTATGGAGGTCTTTGCTTGGTGGGCTGGATGTCTGAGGACCAGGGGCGTACCTAGAGCATTTGGCACCCGGGGCGAACCCTTTGTTTGGCACCCCCCCCCCCCCCCCCCAAGAAAGTTAAGAAAACATGCACAAACTTTTTTCAATGTTTTCAATAATATTTATTACAAAACATTCAGACATCCGCATGTGTTTTGCAGATCCGATCCATGTATCAGTGGATCCGTAAAAATCATACGGACGTCTGAATGGAGCCTTACAGGGGGGTGATCAATGACGGAGGTGATCAGGGAGTCTATATGGGTGATCACCCCTCTGTCATTGATCACCCCCCTGTAAGGCTCCATTCAGACATCCGCATGTGTTTTGCGGATCCGATCCATGTATCAGTGGATCCGTAAAAATCATACGGACCTCTGAATGGAGCCTTACAGGGGGGTGATCAATGACAGGGGGGTGATCAGGGAGTGTATATGGGGTGATCAGGGGTGATCAGTGGTTCATAAGGGGCATCTCCTCTCCTACATAGCGCCACATACCTCTTACATCCAGTGATGTCACCTTTGATGTAGACGTTCTCTTTCCTCATCTTCTCCATTCAAACCAGACCGCCATGATGATTTTTCTGCCATCTCCCGTCTCTGCAGAGATTGAGAAACAGACATTAGTTTCCTGCCACCCCCAATACTATACTGCAGAAACAGTCCCCCTGGAAATACTACTATAGTGCCCTAGTAATCATGTTCCTCATAGCCCCCAGTAGTAGTATAGCTCCCCATGATACCCCCTAGTAGTACTAATTTTCCCTATAATATGACAGTACATGAAATACCCCCGCTTAGTGCCCGCAGTTGAGCTAATGTCCCCATAATGTATGCCAGTATAAAATACCCCTATATAGTGCCCCAGTAAATGCCCTCATATTGCTCCTCTTCCCCTTCCCCATAGTGTCCCCCATAATATGCCAGTAAAAAAATGCCCCTTAGTGCCCCCAGCAGATGCCCCTATAGTGCTCCTCCCCCACAATGTGTCAGTAAAAAAATGCCCCTTCTTAGTGCCACCATATGCCCCAATAGTGCTCCACTCCCCCATAGTGCCGCTCTCCCCTATAGTGCCTCCCATAATGTGCCAGTAAAAAAATGCCCCCTTAGTGCCACCAAATGCCAGTTCCCCCCATAATGTTCCAATACAAAAGACCACTTTAGAGCCCCCACTTCCCCATAGTGCCCCCAAATAATGCCCCTATAGTAACACCAGATGCCCCATAGTGCTGCTCTCCCCTATAGTGCCCCCCAGAATGTGCCAATAATTAAAAAAAAAAAAGCCCACAGATACCCCCATGGTGCCCCCCCATAATGTGCCAGTAAGAAATGTCCCCATAGTGCCAGCTCCCCCCCCCTATAGTGCCAGCTCCCCCCCATAGTGCCAGCTCCCCCCTATAGTGCCAGCCCCCCCTATAGTGCCAGCCCCCCCTATAGTGCCAGCTCCCTCTATAGTGTCAGCTCCCCCTATAGTGCCAGCTGTCCCTATAGTGCCCCCCCATAGTGCTAGTTCCCCCATAGTGCCAGATCTCCCCCCATAGTGCCAGATCTCCCCCCATAGTGCCAGATCTCCCCCCTATAGTGCCAGATCTCCCCCCTATAGTGCCAGATCTCCCCCCTATAGTGCCAGATCTCCCCTCTATAGTGCCAGATCTCCCCCTATAGTGCCAGATGATCTCCCCCCTATCGTGCCAGATCTCCCCCCTATAGTGCCAGATCTCCCCCCTATAGTGTCAGATGATCTCCCCCCTATAGTGCCAGATCTCCCCCCTATAGTGCCAGATCTCCCCCCTATAGTGCCAGATCTCCCCCTATAGTGCCAGATCTCCCCCTATAGTGCCAACTCTCCCCCATATAGTGCCAGATCTTCCCCCTATAGTGCCAGATGATCTCCCCCCTATCGTGCCAGATCTCTCCCCTATAGTGCCAGATCTCCCCCCTATAGTGCCAGATCTCCCCCCTATAGTGCCAGATCTCCCCCCTATAGTGCCAGATCTCCCCCTATAGTGACCCCCCATAGTGCCCCTCCATAGTGCTAGTTCCCCCATAGTGCCAGATCTCCCCCCCCCATAGTGCCAGATCTCCCCCCCCATAGTGCCAGATCCCCCCCCCTCCCATAGTGCCAGATCTCCCCCCCCATAGTGCCAGATCTCCCCTCCCCCATAGTGCCAGATCTCCCCCCTATAGTGCCAGATCTCCCCCCTATAGTGCCAGATCTCCCCCCTATAGTGCCAGATCTCCCCCCTATAGTGCCAGATCTCCCCTCTATAGTGCCAGATCTCCCCCCTATAGTGCCAGATGATCTCCCCCCTATCGTGCCAGATCTCCCCCCTATAGTGCCAGATCTCCCCCCTATAGTGCCAGATCTCCCCCCTATAGTGTCAGATGATCTCCCCCCTATCGTGCCAGATCTCCCCCCTATAGTGCCAGATCTCCCCCCTATAGTGCCAGATCTCCCCCTATAGTGCCAGATCTCCCCCTATAGTGCCAGATCTCCCCCATATAGTGCCAGATCTTCCCCCTATAGTGCCAGATGATCTCACCCCTATCGTGCCAGATCTCTCCCCTATAGTGCCAGATCTCCCCCCTATAGTGCCAGATCTCCCCCTATAGTGACCCCCCATAGTGCCCCTCCATAGTGCTAGTTCCCCCATAGTGCCAGATCTCCCCCCCCATAGTGCCAGATCTCCCCCCCCCATAGTGCCAGATCCCCCCCTCCCATAGTGCCAGATCTCCCCCCCCCCCCATAGTGCCAGATCTCCCCTCCCCCATAGTGCCAGATCTCCCCCCGCAAAGAGTGAAAAAAAAACAAAAAAAAAAACGAATACTCACCTCCATCAGCTCAGCAGCGATGCAAGCCCTTTCCGGCCTGTGTCCCTGCTGTGTGCTGCCGGTCTCAGGCGTCGCGATGATAATGACATCATCGCGCTGCCTGAGCCGGCCTCTGATAGGCTGCAGGCATTAGTGCCTGCGGCCTATCAGAAGAACAGGGGAGGGACACGCCTCTCCCTCCCCTGCCCCACAGCACACAGTGGCCGCAATTACATCCAGGGCCGCGCCGCCTGTGGCGATCGGCGGTGCGGCCCTGAAGAATAAAAAATATAATTATTTTTTTTTAAAGACAGGCGGCCTGGCTGGCACCCCCCTTGTGAGTGGCACCCGGGGCGGGGTGTTATATACCAATATACTTTCTTTATAGTGCATTTGGGTACTGTATAGGGCATTTGCGCATGCGCGTGCGCAAAAATTATATTGCCGATATTTCGCATTGAAAAAAATAATGAATGGAGATCGCAAATTGGAATAATCACATCTGGTGTCAGTGTCCGTGTTGTGGGACTATCTGTGCGCTTCTAGTAATTATTTTTTGGGCTGCAAATATGAGCTGAAGGTTTTTCAGGTTCGCCTGCCATTAAAATGAATGGGACCTGCCGCAAACTTGTGGTTCGCGAACATTTGATCGCGTTCGTGAACCGCCCCGGCAGATGTTCGTCCATCACTAGTCTTCAAGTCATGTGCAAATGTCATGAGAGAAAAGAATAAGATCTGAGTGTCTGAGGACATGTGTAACACCCCCGAGTGGTGTTGCCACTGCTACACCCTGCTACTGTCTTTAATGGTCCAACATAAAGTCATCTATGCATTATATTCTAGGTCCTCTCCATAATGTGCATCTATAATAATGTTTGCAACTGTTTATAACATGTTATATACCTGGTTCACCAGCAGGTGGCAGCAAATATGGCAGAGCTCTATTAAGAGAGAATGGAACTCTCCATTCCATTCTAACCCCCCTCTGTAAGGAAATAGGCTAGTTCCTGAAGGAAGGTTGGGGACTAGTGTTGATCGAGCATGCTCGGCACATAGCGGTGTTTGGCCGAATACCGCATGTGCTTGAGCGCAATGCTCGAGTATCCTCCCCGCACGTTTCTTGGCTGCTACACAGCCAATAAACGTGCAGGTAAGTCCTGCCCTCACTGTAATGCCGTAGCCATGTTGGTTACTGGCATTACAGTGATTGGCTGGCCGGAAGGCGTCATCAGGTGCTATATAGAACCCGATGACGCATGTTCGGCTCAGTGTTAGTCAGGGAAAGCTGCGCTGAAGAAGGGAAAGATAGTGTAGAAAGTTTAAAAACTTGTCAGCTACCCAAAAGTCTTTTTAAGGCCGCTGCAGACAGCGACATTATCTGCGCCACATCTCCCGTGTAACGTGTGCGCATCCCAAAAGTATCTGTGACATCCAGTGTACTTTTTCCGTAGATGGTGTCTGCTGCGGACAGTGACATTACCTGGGGTACCTCTCCTGTATAACGTTTCCACATCCCAAATACCTGTCACATTCCCTGTAATTTTTCATTAGCCGCTGGTGACATCAGCGACATTATCTGCGGGATATCTGCTGTGTGACGTTTCCACATCCCAAATACCTTTAAAAAAATATATATTGTGCATACACTTACAAATCCTACACTACTGTACGTGTGACAGACTTTAGAGCATATATAACATTTAATATGAAGAAGGCGAGCATTAAGGGACAGGAAAGTGGCCGTGATGCTGATGGTGCACGCAGAGGCCGTGGCCCTGGGCGCGGAGAAACTGTACCTGCTGCCAGAGCACAAGAAATACAATCATCCACGATACCTAGCTTCATGTCCCAGTTTGCAGGGCGGCACAGGACAATGCTCTCAAAGTCAGACCAGTGCGACCAGGTGGTCGGTTGGATTGCAGCAGATAATGCTTCCAGTCGGTTAAGCACCACCCTGTCTTCCACCAGGTCCAGTCTCAGTAGCCAAGAGTCTGGTCAACACAATCCTCACCCTGATCCTCCTTCCTTCTACCATGGAGAGTCTGGGCAAACAAGTGATCCCACACTCGGATATTCTGAGGACATCATTTCAGCGCCATTCCTTGATTTGGCCCTCTCGGCAAGGCCGCTCGAAGAGGGACAGATCTTGTGTCCTGATTCCCAAACTCTTGAGCATCCACAGTCACAAGAAGATGACGGTGGGGAATGGCAATTAGTGTTTAATGAGGTGGAGGAAGAGGATGAGCCACAGTTGTCAATCACTGAGGTAGTGGTTAGGTCAACAAGTCAGGAGGATGATCAGAGTGAGGAAGTGGAAGAGAAGGTGGTGGTCAATGATCCAACCTGGGAAGGTGGAAAGCCGAGTGAGGACAGCAGTACAGAGGGGGAGGGATCCTCAGCACCGCAACAGGCTGGAAGAGGCAGTGGGGTGGCAAAAGGGAGAAGGCGGGCCACACCAAACAGGCCAGCAACTGTTCCACGGAGCAACCCCTTGCGGCTATCTCCCTTGCCAAGGGGTAGGTTTTGTCGCAGTCTGATGCTTTTTTGAGAAAAATGCGGACGACGAAAGAATAGTAGTTTGCAACCTGTGCCATACAAAAATGAGCAGGGGCGTGAACACTAGCAACCTCACCCTCACCAGCATGATCCGCCACATGGTATCTAAGCACCTTAATAAGTGGGATGAACGCCTGGGTCCACAATCTGTGTCTGCGGGTCACACCACTGCCTCCTCTTCCTCTGTGTTACGTGTTGGCCAATCCCCTGTCGAAGGCACAGGCCCGGATGCCTCCCACCCTGCACCTGGACCTTCACAAGCACCATCAGCGACCACATCCACTTCTGTGTCCCAGCGCAGCGTACAAATGTCCTTACCCCAGGCATTTGAACGCAAGCACAAATTCCCAGCCACCCACCTACAGGCCATAGCACTAAATGTGCAGCTTTCCAAATTACTGGCCCTGGAAATGTTGCCATTTAAGCTTGTGGACACTGAGGCCTTCCGCAGCCACCCCCCCTTCCTCCCTGAGGGGTTAATTGTGCTGATCACGGCCCCCTGTAAGAGATCGGGTGCTGCCAGGCAGCAGGGGGCAGTCATGTACACAGTTTGTAGTATATTCTAACTAGAAGCGTCCCCATCACCATGGGAACGCCTCTGTGTTAGAATATACTGTCGGATATGAGTTTTCACGATGTAACTCATATCCGACAGTATATTCTAACATAGAGGCGTTCCAATGGTGATGGGGACGCTTCAAGTTAAAATATACCATTGGATTGGAGAAAACTCAGATCCGATGGTATAAAATAGACTCCTGACTTTACATTGAAAGTCATTGGGGGACAGATCCGTTTGCAATTGCACCATATTGTGTCAACGTCAAACGGATCCGTCCCCATTGACTTGCATTGTAATTCAGGACGGATCCGTTTGGCTCCGCACGGCCAGGCGGACACCAAAACGTGGATCCTCCAAAAATCAAGGAAGACCCATGGACGAATAAACGGTCACAGATCACGGACCTACGGATCCCGTTTTTGCGGACAGTAAAAAAACGGTTGTGTGCATGAGGCCTATGTCTGATAATGGCTGTAACTTGGTGGCGGCTTTGCAGCTCGGCAAGCTCACACACATCCCATGCCTAGCCCACGTCTTAAACGTAGTGGTTCATCGGTTTCTCAAAACCTACCCCAATTTGCCTGAGCTACTGGTGAAGGTGCGCCGCGTGTGTGTCCATTTCCGCAAGTCACCAACAGCTTCCGCCAGTCTGTCAACGCTGCAGCAGCGCTGGAAATTGCCAGCTCACCGACTGTTGTGCGACGTGAGCACGCGCTGGAACTCGACGTTCCACATGTTGGCCAGGCTTTGTGAGCAGCAGAGGGCAGTAGTGGAATACCAGCTGCAACATGGTTGTCGCCTTTCCAGTCATCTTCCGCTCTTTACAAGCGATGAGTGGGCATGGATGTCGGACCTCTGTGAGGGTTAATGACACTTATAGGAATTAACACAGATGGTGAGCGGCGATAACGCTATTATCCGTGTCACCATCCCACTTCGGTGTCTACTCAGACGCTCGCTGTTCACAATTAAGGCTGACGCTTTGCATGTGGAAGATGTGGAAATGGGGGAAAACATTACACAGGGTGATAGCCAGACCACCCTCAGTTCATCTTCTCAGCGCGAATTGGAGGCTAAAGAGGAGGAGCAGGAGACGGTGCCTCTTCTACAGAGGGTAGTACCCATGGAAGTTTAATTCCATCTGTTGTTCGTGGTGTGGGCAAAAGAGGAGGAAGAGGATGAGGAGATTGAG
The DNA here is from genome assembly GCF_014858855.1 of Bufo gargarizans. Lineage (NCBI taxonomy): Eukaryota > Metazoa > Chordata > Amphibia > Anura > Bufonidae > Bufo > Bufo gargarizans. Next base: position 375,982,103 of record NC_058085.1, on the reverse strand, counting down.
AGTGATCCTCCTGATGATGACAGCAAAGTCTTGTCTGTTGGTACTCTCGCACACATGGCTGACTTTATGTTAGGCTGCCTTTCCAGCGACCTGAACGTTTTACGCATTTTAGACAACACGGATTACTGGTTGTTCACCCTTCTCGACCTCCGCTACAAAGAGAACTTCTCATCTCTCATTTCTCTGGTGGAGTGGCCGAGCAAAATGGTGCAATACCAGAAGGTCCTTGTGGAAAAATTGCTCCAAAATTTCCATCTGACAACGCTGGCGGCAGAGTCCGTAGTTCCTTGGGCAACCGAGGAGGTGAGACGAGGGAACACACAGCAGTTCCAACAGAGGCAGGACAGTTTCATGACCCCCGCCAGCACCCTCACCCTGATGAGCGGCCTGGTGTTACAAGGAGGGAAACATTTTGGAAGATGGTGAAGGAGTACGTAGCAAACTGTGTCAGCATCCTCAGTGATCCCTCAGTGCCTTACAAGTACTGGATGTCCAAGCTGGACACGTGGCACAAACTGGCGCTCTACACCTTGGAGGTGCTGGCCTGCCCTGCCCTGCCACTAGCGTTTTGTCAGAGCGGGTATTTAGTGCTGCTGGCGACATTATAACAGATAAGCGTATTCGCCTGTCAACTGAAAATGCTGACAGGTTGACTCTTATCAAAATGAACTAGGCCTAGATTGCCCCTGACTTCTCCACCAGAGGAAAGCAGATAAACATAAGGTCCCTTTACATGTGTGGTTTATAATGGACTGAATACACTGCATTCCCTGCACCCCTTCCACCACAAAAAAGGGTATTTTCTCATCCTCCTCCTCCATCATATCAACATGCTTATTCCTCGCATATAATGTTTTACAGGGTCAGCTCACCTGCAGGCCCTCGCATATAATGTTTTACAGTGTCAGCTCACCTGCAGGCCCTCGCATATAATGTTTTACAGGGTCAGCTCACCTGCAGGCCCTTGCATATAATGTTTTACAGTGTCAGCTCACCTGCAGGCCCTCACATATAATGTTTTACAGGGTCAGCTCACCTGAAGGCCCTCGCATATAATGTTTTACAGGGTCAGCTCACCTGCAGGCCCTCATATATAATGTTTTACAGTGTCAGCTCACCTGCAGGCCCTCGCATATAATGTTTTACAGGGTCAGCTCACCTGCAGGCCCTCGCATATAATGTTTTACAGGGTCAGCTCACCTGCAGGCCCTCGTATATAATGTTTTACAGGGTCAGCTCAGCAGCAGACCTTCACCCCTAATGTTTTATAGGGTCACCAGCAGACCCTTGCTCCAAATGTTTTTGAGAGTCACCAGCAGCCATCAATCATAATTTTTCAAAGGTGTGTATGATGCCCTCCTTTATGTGTAATAAAGGGTGTATTGGAGCGCCGGTTCCTTGTAATTTTTGGCAGCCCTTTCACTTAGTGCATAGGCTTTGTGAGTGTAGGAGTCCCACTACCTGAACACTTGTACCACAATGTGAATGAGGCCCTCCTTTATGTGATATACAGGTTGTATCGGAGCCTCTTCCTTGTAATTTTTGGCAGCACTTGCACTTTATATGCAAGTAAATATACAGGAAAGAATGTTTCCTAACAATTTTTCATCCGTCTAAAATCGATTTTATCTTCGGTTTTCTGCGTATTATTGTCAGTCTGTAAAAGTGGCGTACTACTCGGACAACATGGTTCCCAGCAGCGACCTGGGAGTCCAAGATGCATCTAGACATCCTCCCCATGCTGTTCCCGAACCATTTCAGTGGTGCTTTCATCAATTTCTGACCTTTTCCTAAGAACAAGGCGCCCTTCCCTCTTCAGAGCAGGCGGTGCCTGGTTTAATGCTCGGGTTCTCCCCTTGACTTCCATTGAGCTTGGGTGCTCGGTAGAGCATCCCTATGTGTTCGGCACAAGCACTAGTGGGGACCAGTTAGTTCCTGTCTAGTTTACCCCCAGATAGGGGAAGGGTGTGCAGGGGCATGTCTCTGCTGGACGAGCCCACACCAGCCAGAGCACCCTAAGCTCTGCTGCCATGGAGGCCAAAGCTTGAAGCCTCAGGAGACAGGAAGAAAGTTCCTGGCAGAACCTAGAGTCAGACTACAAAGTGAAGTCCAGCCAGCCTGTCAGTACAGCAGAGTCAAAGAGAAACAGATGTAGCAGAGTGGAGTTTGCCTGCCAGTTTCATGCTAAAGCCTGCTGGAACCAAGGCATAGCCTGTAAACTGTTCTGGAGAAAGTTTATGTGAAGTAAACTGCCATTGAACTTCATCTCAAGGTCTGGACTCAGGTTATTCTTTTATCCCTCAATTATTCCCCCTATTTATTGCTTCGCAGTTAAAGCCTGGGGTCCAGCGGTATCCAGGTAGGAGCACCTTCACACACGATAAGAGACATTTAGGCTGTACTACACCACTCGGCATTCCTACTAAACCTGGGACGCGATATAGAGGACCCTGGGCGAAGGCAGCCCATTGCACATGATCATCAGTGGCCGTGATTGAGAGCCTCACCTCCTGAATGTATGACGACTTCATGTATGACACATGCAAAAGATGTTATAATGACCCACTAATGTCTACCTTCCTGCACACAGGACTGGATCCTGCTCAGCCGTACTTTCAGAACACCCCACCTGAGGTCAGACTGGATCCTTCTGATGCTATTCTTGTGGATGCTATTCACACAGATACCACGTCAACTATACTCAACCTAGGTACTATTAAAAAAAAGACTCATAATGAGCGCAGTTCTGGAGTAAAATATATATATATATATATAATATTAGGATCAGTACAGAGTAATGTCCAGTACAGGAAAAGTTATGTATGTACAAGGGGATTCCTACAGCAGAATAGTGAGTGCAGCTCTGGAGTATAATATAGGATGTAACTCAGGATCAGTACAGGATAAGTAATGTATGTACACAGTGACTGCACCAGCAGAATAGTGAGTGCAGCTCTGGAGTATAATACAGGATGTAACTCAGGATCAGTACAGGATAAGTAATGTATGTACACAGTGACTACACCAGCAGAATAGTGAGTGCAGCTCTGGAGTATAATACAGGATGTAACTCAGGATCAGTACAGGATAAGTAATGTATGTACACAGTGTCTGCACCAGCAGAATAGTGAGTGCAGCTCTGGAGTATAATACAGGATGTAACTCAGGATCAGTACAGGATAAGTAATGTATGTACACAGTGACTGCACCAGCAGAATAGTGAGTGCAGCTCTGGAGTATAATACAGTGTGTAACTCAGGATCAGTACAGGATAAGTAATGTATGTACACAGTGACTGCACCAGCAGAATAGTGAGTGCAGCTCTGGAGTATAATACAGGATGTAACTGAGGATCAGTACAGAATAAGTAATGTATGTACACAGTGACTGCACCAGCAGAATAGTGAGTGCTGCTCTGGGTATAATACAAGATGTAACTCAGGATCAGTACAGGATAAGTAATGTATGTACACAGTGACTGCACCAGCAGAATAGTGAGTGCAGCTCTGGGTATAATACAAGATGTAACTCAGGATCAGTACAGGATAAGTAATGTATGTACACAGTGACTGCACCAGCAGAATAGTGAGTGCAGCTCTGGGGTATAATACAGGATGTAACTCAGGATCAGTACAGGATAAGTAATGTATGCACACAGTGACTGCACCAGCAGAATAGTGAGTGCAGCTCTGGAGTATAATACAGGATGTAACTCAGGATCAGTACAGGATAAGTAATGTATGTACACAGTGACTGCACCAGCAGAATAGTGAGTGCAGCTCTGGAGTGTAATACAGGATGTAACTCAGGATCAGTACAGGATACTTGATGTGATGTTTCTTCCCAGCATTCACAGATAATATGATGAGGCTGGAGGATAATATTCTGCTTTTGGTTGATTTGTTCTCAATAATCTATACTTGAATTTCATCCAGGACTCAGATTTCTCTACAAAATGAATGTGATCTTGTACCATCGGGGTTGGACTGATCCTCCGGTGGGACCATGCTCTGACAATAATGAAACGCTAATAAAACAGGGCATTTAAAGGCTATGGACAACTTTGTTGAGATTTTTTTAAAATTATTATTGCATTGTACTTATTTTGAGCTAAAATACATATTTTTAATTTGGTCTTTAGTATTATTCTGGAATCTGAAATCCTTTTTCTGTACAGAGCTGAGATGCTGAGATGCTGTAGTAGCTGCCTGTGGATTGTCTGTCTTTTCCGTCATCTACGGAGCAGATGGACTCCTTATCTCTGCTCTCTGACATTATAAGCACTAATCAAAGTTCAATCCTTCTCTTATTGATGAGAATTTGGCTTAGATGAGTGTCTATGACTTCTTAGGCTACATGCACACGACAGTGAAAAAAAGTCTTTTAAAAACTGACATTTTTAACGGACGTTTATTTCACTGATGCCTTTTTGAGAAACGGACATAAAAAATTGACCCATTCAATTGTATGGGGCAGTCTGTTACTGACCTGCCGTGTGAATAACCCCATAGACGGCCATCGGTCTTAAAACAGACTTGTCGTGTGCATGTAGCCTAAGTCTTTATAGTACAGGGCTATGGCACAATGTGAAAGTGAAAGCACCAGTCACACAGTTAGAATAACAGTTAACCATTTGTGACAGAACGGATCAATATTTTTAATAAAGGCCAATTAAAAATATGATTTTTAGACAAATATGAGTGAAATGCAATCATAAACAACATTGCCTCCAGAGGAGTACATAGCCTTTACATTCCTACATTGACAGAGGCAGGGCCCACAGAATAATTCCCTCTGGTGGGACAAGAGACTTCAGTCCGGTGTGAACCACATTACACATACATCTATTGGGGAGCTGTGCAGATGGAAGGCCAGTCGAGGCATCAGATGGAAGGCCAGTCAATGCATTTGGAAAGTCTTCAGACCCTTTCACTTTTTTCACATTTTCTTATATTTGCGGGGGGGGGGGGGGGGGATCCAGTTTTCCCCAAGAATTTAAATTTTTTTGTAAATTAATCAAAATGGAAAAAGGAAAATTTGGCCTGGACAAAACTATCTCTATGCTGTGAAACTTGGCATTTCGGTCTGTGGCCTTGCATTTCTCCTGATCATCTCTCCAATGTTCTACACCTTGATTGGAGTAACCTGTTGTACAGTCAGGTGTTTGGACATGATTTGAAACACAGACTGGTCTATATAAGATCTCACAGCTGACAATGCATATCAGAGTAAAAACCAAACCATGAGGAGGAGAGAACTGCCTGTAGAGCTCAGAGACAGGATTGTGTGGAGGCTCAGATCTGGAGAAGGAGACAAAACCTTTCTGCTGCACTGAGAGTTCCCAGGAGCACAGATCACCCAGGACTTGTCCTAGAGCTGCCGCCGCCAAACTAAGTAATCGGGGGAGAAGGGCTTTGGTAAGAGAGGAGACCAAGAACCCAATGATCACTCTGGCCGAGCTCCAGAGATCTGTGTGCAGATGGAGAAACTTCCAGAAGGTCGACCATCACTACAGCCTCCACCAATCTGAGTTTTATGGCAGAGAAAGAAGCCTCTCCTCAGTAATGTCTGTAGGAAACCAGGCGCCGCTCATCACCTGCCCAATACTATCCCTACAGTGAAGCATGGTGGCGCCAGCATCATGTCTGGAGGACAATGGTCCTAAGCACACAGCCAGGATGACTCTGGGAATGTCCTTGAGGGGCCCAACCAGAGCCCTGAACCCATTGGAACATCTCTGGAGAGACCTGAAAATGGCTGTCCACTGACAGCCCCCATCCAACCGGACAGAGCAGGAGAGGATCTGCAGATAAGAAATGATGAAAATCCACAAATCCAGGTGTAAACCTCGTGGCATCATCTCAAGAAGACTGGAGGCTGGAATCACTACCAGAGGGGCTGAAGACTTATTCCAATGTCAAATGTTAGTTTCTCCTTCTCAGTAAATCAGTAAAGATTTCTCACCTTCTCCTCACTTTATCATTCTGGGGACTGAGGACAGAATGATGGGGGAACTGGTAGCAAAATGTACGGAAAGTGAGAGGGTGTGAGGACTTTCTGGATGCAGTGTACGTGTTGGTTTTATCTGGGATCTCGGGGCATTGCTTGACACCATTAGCAATTTACCCATTAGGATGAAGAACAGGTCACAGGCAAAGGCAACATCATTATTATGTGCAATTTAAGAACATTTCTTGCAGAAAAGATTCTACTGAGCTCACCACCACCACCAACACACACACACACTTAATTGCGGTGTACTGGGAGCAGAGGACTGGAGTGGAGAGTGATATGCTGATTTTTGCACTCAGGTACCGGTGGGTATGGGATGAGTCAGACGGTCGGTCATCTGGATTTCTTTCCAAATGGAGGGAGACAAATGCCAGGATGTAAGAAGAATCAAGTCATTAGCCATGTGAACATTGACGACATCACACCCGGTAATGGCAGAAAATATCCACACTTCATTGTCCTCTAAAATTTAAGGCTTAATAATGTCAAATCCAGTTTTATGGGAGACATTTCAGATGTAGATTGATATGTAGGGTGACTGGCAAGTGTAGGAGAAGATGTAGGGTGTAGGATGAGATGTAAGGGTGACATGTGGGGTGTAGGATGAGATGTAGGGTGACATGTGGGGTGTAGGATGAGATGTAGGGTGACATGTGGGGTGTAGGATGAGATGTACAGTGACATGTGGGGTGTAGGATGAGATGTAGGGTGACATGTGGGGTGTAAGATGAGCTGTACAGGGACATGTGGGGTATAAGATGAGATGTAGGGTGACATGTGGGGTGTAAGATGAGATGTAGGGTGACATGTGTGGTGTAGGATGAGATAGGGTGACAAGTGGGTTGTAAGATGAGATGTACAGTCACATGTGGGTTGTAGGATAAGATGTACAGTGACGTGGGGTGTAGGATGAGATGTAGGGTGACATGTGGTGTGTAGGATGAGATGTACAGTGACATGTTGGGTGTAGGATGAGATGTAGGGTGACATGTGGGGTGTAGGATGAGATGTAGGGTGACATGTGGGGTGTAGGATGAGATGTAGGGTGACGTGGGGTGTAAGATGAGATGTAGGGTGACATGTGAGGTGTAGGATGAGATGTAGGGTGACATGTGGTGTGTAGGATGAGATGTACAGTGACATGTGGGGTGTAGGATGAGATGTACAGTGAATGTGGGGTGTAGGTTGAGATGAAGTATACCATGAGGGATGTAAGATGAGATGTAGGGTGACATGTAGAGTGTAGGGTCAGATGTAGGGTGACATGTGGGATGTAAAATGAGATGTAGAGTGACATGTGGGGAGTAGAATGTAATTTAGGGTGACATGGGTTGTAACTTGAGATGTATGGTAACATGTGGGGTGTAGGGTGAGATGTAGAGTGACATATGGTGTGTAGGATTGGATTAGAGATGAGCCAATTTCTGAATTTCGATTCGGCTGATCCGACAAATTTCACATTTTTTTGGAAGTAGCAGGTGCAATGACAGGGAGCGGCTATAGCGCCGCCCCCGTCATTGTACCCCTCAGATGCCACATTCATACATGAGCGCGGCATCTAAGTGTAAAAACAGTGCAAAATTAACAATAAAAAATAAATTGAATCAAACTTACCTCCTCCATTTGCTTGCAACGAGAGCCGGCCGCCGCCATATTGCCTGAAGATCTCGGCTGAAATCTCGTGTGGCGCGAGATTACGTCATCATGCCGCTGGTGATGTATGATGTCATCACGCCAGCCGGTGATGTGGGGCATAGGATAGAATGTAGGGTGACGTGGAGTGTAAGATAGAATGTGGGATGTAGGATAGAATGTAGGGTGACGTGGGGTGTAGAATAGAATGTAGGCTGATGTGAGGTGTAGGACAGAATGTAGGGTGATGTGGGGTGTAGGACAGAATGTAGGGTGATGTGAGGTGTAGGACAGAATGTCGGGTGATGTGAGGTGTAGGATAGAATGTAGGGTGATGTGAGGTGTAGGATAGAATGTAGGGTGATGTGGGGTGTAGGACAGAATGTAGGGTGATGTGGGGTGTAGGACAGAATGTAGGGTGACGTAGGGTGTAGGATAGAATGTAGGGTGACATGGGGTGTAGGATAGAATGTAGGGTGATGTAGGGTGTAGGACAGAATGTAGGGTGATGTGAGGTGTAGGACAGAATGCAGGGTGATGTGAGGTGTAGGACAGAATGTAGGGTGATGTGGGGTGTAGGACAGAATGTAGGGTGATGTGGGGTGTAGGACAGAATGTAGGGTGATGTGAGGTGTAGGACAGAATGTGGGGTGATATGGGGTGTAGGACAGAATGTAGGGTGATGTTAGGTGTAGGACAGAATGTAGGGTGATGTGGGGTGTAGGATAGAATGTAGGGTGATGTGGGGTGTAGGAAAGAATTTAGGGTGATGTGAAGTGTAGGATATAATGTAGGGTGATGTGGGGTGTAGGACAGAATGTAGGGTGATGTGAGGTGTAGGAAAGAATTTAGGGTGATGTGAAGTGTAGGATATAATGTAGGGTGATGTGGGGTGTAGGACAGAATGTAGGGTGATGTGGGGTGTAGGACAGAATGTAGGGTGATGGGAGGTGTAGGACAGAATGTAGGGTGATGTGGGGTGTAGGACAGAATGTGGGGTGATGTGAGGTGTAGGATAGAATGTAGGGTGACGTGAGGTGTAGGATAGAATGTAGGGTGACGTGGGGTGTAGGATAGAATGTAGGGTAATGTGAGGTGTTGGATAGAATGTAGGGTGATGTGAGGTGTAGGATAGAATGTAGGGTGACATGGGGTGTAGGATAGAATGTAGGGTGATGTGGGGTGTAGGACAGAATGCAGGGTGATGTGAGGTGTAGGACAGAATGCAGGGTGATGTGAGGTGTAGGATAGAATGTAGGGTGATGTGGGGTGTAGGACAGAATGTAGGGTGATGTGGGGTGTAGGACAGAATGTAGGGTGATGTGAGGTGTAGGACAGAATGTAGGGTGATGTGGGGTGTAGGACAGAATGTGGGGTGATGTGCGGTGTAGGACAGAATGTAGGGTGATGTGAGGTGTAGGACAGAATGTAGGGTAATGTGGGGTGTAGGATAGAATGTAGGGCGATGTGGGGTGTAGGACAAAATGTAGGGTGATGTGAGGTGTAGGACAGAATGTAGGGTGATGTGAGGTGTAGGATAGAATGTAGGGTGACGTGGGGTGTAGGATAGAATGTAGGGTGACGTGGGGTGTAGGATAGAATGTAGGGTGATGTGAGGTGTTGGATAGAATGTAGGGTGATGTGAGGTGTAGGACAGAATGTAGAGTGACATGTAGGGTGTAGGATAGAATGTAGGGTGACGTGGGGTGTAGGATAGAATGTAGGGTGATGTGGGGTGTAGGATAGAATGTAGAGTGACGTGGGGTGTAGGACAGAATGTAGGGTGATGTGAGGTGTAGGACAGAATGTAGGGTGACGTAGGGTGTAGGATAGAATGTAGGGTGACATGGGGTGTAGGATAGAATGTAGGGTGATGTGGGGTGTAGGACAGAATGTAGGGTGATGTGAGGTGTAGGACAGAATGCAGGGTGATGTGAGGTGTAAGATAGAATGTAGGGTGATGTGGGGTGTAGGACAGAATGTAGGGTGATGTGGGGTGTAGGACAGAATGTAGGGTGATGTGAGGTGTAGGACAGAATGTGGGGTGATGTGGGGTGTAGGACAGAATGTAGGGTGATGTTAGGTGTAGGACAGAATGTAGGGTGATGTGGGGTGTAGGATAGAATGTAGGGTGATGTGGGGTGTAGGACAGAATGTAGGGTGATGTGAGGTGTAGGACGGAATGTAGGGTGATGTGGGGTGTAGGACAGAATGTAGGGTGATGTGAGGTGTAGGACAGAATGTAGGGTGATGCGAGGTGTAGGACAGAATGTCGGGTGATGTGGGGTGTAGGACAGAATTTACGGTGATGTGAGGTGTAGGATAGAATGTAGGGTGATGTGGGGTGTAGGACAGAATGTAGGGTGATGTGAGGTGTAGGACAGAATTTACGGTGATGTGAGGTGTAGATCAGAATGTAGGGTGATGTGAGGTGTAGATCAGAATGTAGGGTGATGTGGGGTGTAGGACAGAATGTAGGGTGATGTGGGGTGTAGGACAGAATGTGGGGTGATGTGAGGTGTAGGACAGAATGTAGGGTGATGTGGGGTGTAGGACAGAATGTCGGGTGATGTGAGGTGTAGGACAGAATGTAGGGTGATGTGAGGTGTAGGACAGAATGTAGGGTGATGTGGGGTGTAGGACAGAATGTAGGGTGACATGAGGTGTAGGATAGAATGTAGGGTGATGTGAGGTGTAGGACAGAATGTAGGCTGATGTGGGGTGTAGGACAGAATGTAGGCTGATGTGAGGTGTAGGACACAATGTAGGGTGATGTGAGGTGTAGGATAGAATGTAGGGTGATGTGGGGTGTAGGACAGAATGTAGGGTGACATGGGGTATAAGATGGGATGCAGAGTGACATGTAAGGTGTAGGATGTAGGGTGACAAGGTGTCTCATATGAGATGTAGGGTGACATGGGGTGTAGGATGAGATGCAAGTTGATCTGTGAGTCAAAGAGTGAAATGTTGATTTTGAGTTACGTGTAATACGGGCAGAAATCTAATATGTAATCAGGGCGTTGCTAGGTTAAAACTTTTCGGGCCTGGGCCCCTGATGTTTTGTCCTGGGCCCCGAATGTCCTGCCTGCCTGCCAGATGGGACTGTATGGTGGAGGGAGGAATATAACTACAGGGGACACTGCAAATCCAGGGGACATTAGGCGTTCTTATTACTATGGGGGGCTCTATAGGAGGGTCTTATAGATCTGCCTTATTTCTACTAAGAGCACTATGGGGGCCTTATTACTACTGGGGGGGGGGGGTGTCTGTGAGGGCATTATTAATACTGGAGGCTCTTCTACTAATGGGGGCACTGTAGGAGGCTGTATTATTATGGGGGGCAATGATATTTCTTTAGGATGGTATTGGGGGGGTCCATTGAGCAGCAGGATAACACTGTGGGGGGCCCAGGTTGGGGGATGATAGAAATGTGAGGAAGCTAAGATGTCCGTGTGTCACACTCTGCAGAGACGAGAAGCGGCTGCGAGAAGATGATGATGAAGATCTACATCGGAGGAGGCGTCACCTGGAGGCGCTGGATGTGAGAGGTGCTGTATGTTCTACTGTATAGCGAGTACAGGAAAGTGCGGTGTGTGGGGGAGGGGGGGCGACTTGGAGAACTGGGCCACATGCATTGGGGCTCGGGCCCCAGGTCTTTTGAGACCCTAGCAACGTCCCTGGATATGATAGAAAATTCCTAGAAACTTGTGGGATGACATGGAGGACGTGTGAATACGTGTATGATATGGGGCGTCATGAAATCTGTGTGGAGAACGCCTGCGGTCGGCTGATATTGATTATTTTCACCCATATTTTAGTAATCAATGAACTCGTCTGCTGCAATCACATGAGGAGCTACCAGTACTACACCGAGAGCATCCTCAACCCCGACGGCTTCATCGGATTCCCCAGCTCTTCGTACGATGAATTTTTGGGAGTAAGTGACAAAAAAACTGAGAAATCATCAACGTCCACCTCCTCAGTGGTCGTATCTTATGGGGTCTTCACAGGGAAAATCCATATCTGCTGCTGATTGGTTGTCACCAGCTCCAGACTCCTCCGTACACACGAGGGGGGCTCCTCAGTACACACGAGGGGGGCTCCTCAGTATACACAATGGGGGCTCCTCAGTACACACGAGGGGGGCTCCTCAGTACACACAATGGGGGCTCCTCAGTACAAACGGGGGGCTCCTCAGTACACACAATGGGGGGGCTCCTCAGTACAAACGGGGGGCTCCTCAGTACACACGAGGGGGGCTCCTCAGTACACACAATGGGGGCTCCTCAGTACAAACGGGGGGCTCCTCAGTACACACAATAGGGGGGGCTCCTCAGTACAAACGGGGGGCTCCTCAGTACACACGAGGGGGGCTCCTCAGTACAAAACGGGGGGACTCCTCAGTACACACGACGAAGGGGGCTCTTCAGTACACACGAGGGGGGGATCCTCAGTACACACGGGGGCTCCTCAGTACACACAAGGGGGGGTGCTCAGTACACACGAGGGGGGGCTCCTCAGTACACACAATGGGGGGTCTCCTCAGTACACACAAGGGGGGGCTCCTCAGTACACACGAGGGGGGGCTCCTCAGTACATACGAGGGGGGGCTCCTCAGTACACACAATTGGGGGCTCCTCAGTACACACGAGGGGGGGCTCCTCAGTGCACATGAGGGGGGGCTCCTCAGTACACACACGGGGGCTCCTCAGTACACACAATGGGGGCTCCTCAGTACACAATATTGGGGGCTCCTCAGTACACACGAGGGGGGGCTCCTCAGTACACACGAGGGGGGTCTCCTCAGTACACACAAGGGGGGGCTCCTCAGTACACATGAGGGGGGGCTCCTCAGTACACACGAGGGGGGGCTCCTCAGTACACACGAGGGGGGCTCCTCAGTACACATGAGGGGGGCTTCTCAGTACACACGAGGGGGGGCTCCTCAGTACACACAATGGGGGGGCTCCTCAGTACATACGAGGGGGGGCTCCTCAGTAAATTTACTGCCAGTGTCTTCATTTCCTCAGGGTGCAGGATTCCCGTGCCCCAGCGGTGGCTGCCCATGGATGGGACACTACGCCGATCAATACAGAGGAATTACATCCAACACTCAGACATTTTACCTGAACACAGGAGATAGGAAGAGCTTCTCCCGTGAGTCATTACATCCTGTCCAGCACTTCATGGGTTAATTATGAATATTTCTAACCTTAGGCATTCACTGTGACATGACAAAAAACCAGAACAACACAGATCCCTCATAACAGTGTCATTCACAAATCCCCCATAACAGTGTCATTCACAAATCCCCCATAAAAGTGTCATCCACAGATCACCCCATAACAGTGCCATCCACAGATCACCCCATAACAGTGCCATCCACAGATCCCCCATAACAGTGCCATCCACAGATCCCCCATAACAGTGTCATCCTCAGATTCCCAATAACAGTGTCATCCTCAGTTTCCCAATAACAGTGTCATCCACAGATCCCCCCATAACAGTGCCATCCACAGATCCCACATAACAGTGTCATCCACAGATCACCCCATAACAGTGTGTCATCCACAGATCCCCTATAACAGTGTGTCATCCACAGATCCCCTATAACAGTGTCATCCACAGATCCTCCAACACAGTGTCATCCACAGATCCCCCATAACAGTGTGTCAGCCACAGATCCCCCATAGCAGTGTGTCATCCACAGATCCCCCATGACAGTGTCATCCACAGATCACCCATAACAGTGTGTCATCCACAGATCCCCCATAACAGTGTGTCATCCACAGATCCCCCATAACAGTGTGTCATCCACAGATCCCCCATAACAGTGTGTCATCCACAGATCCCCCATAACAGTGTGTCATCCACATATCCCATAACAGTGTGTCATCCACAGATCCCCCATAACAGTGTGTCATCCACAGATCCCCCATAACAGTGTGTCATCCACAGATCTCCCATAACAGTGTGTCATCCACAGATCGCCCATAACAGTGCCATGCACAGATCCCCCATAATAATGTGTCATCCACAGATCCCCTAAAACAGTGTGTCATCCACAGATCCCCATAACAGTGTCATCCACAGATCCCCCGTAACAGTGTCATCCACAGATCCCCCGTAACAGTGTCATCTACAGATCCCCCATAACAGTGTCATCCACAGATCCCCCATAACAGTGTCATCCTTAGAACTCCCATCATCCACAGATTCCCCATAATAGTGTCATCCACAGATCCCCCATAACAGTGTCAGCCACAGATCCCCCGTAACAGTGTCATCCACAGATCCCCCGTAACAGTGTCATCCACAGATCCCCAATAACAGTGTCATCCACAGATCCCCCATAACAGAATCATCCACAGATTCCCCATAACAGTGCGTCATCCACAGATCCCCCATAACAGTGTGTCATCCACAGATCCCCCATAACAGTGTCATCCACAGATCCCCCATAACAGTGTCATCCACGGATCATCCCATAACAGTGTCATCCACAGATCCCTATAATAGTGCCATCCACAGATTCCCCATAACAGTGTGTCATCCACAGATCCCCCATAATAGTGCCATCCACAGATCTCCCATAACAGTGTCATCCACAGATCCCCCATAACAGTGTCATCCACAGATCCCCCATAACAATGTGCCATCCACAGATCCCCCATAACAGTGTCATCCACAGATCCCCCATAACAGTGTGTCATCCACAGATCCCCCATAACAGTGTCATCCACAGATCCCCCATAACAGTGTCATCCACAGATCCCCCATAATAGTGCCATCCACAGATCTCCCATAACAGTGTCATCCACAGATCCCCCATAACAGTGTCATCCACAGATCCCCCATAACAATGTGCCATCCACAGATCCCCCATAACAGTGTCATCCACAGATCCCCCATAACAGTGTGTCATCCACAGATCCCCCATAACAGTTTCACCCACAGATCCCCCATAACAGTGTCATCCACAGATCCACCATAACAGTGTCATCCACAGATCCTCCATAACAGTGTCACCCACAGATCCCCAATAACAGTGTCATCCACAGATCCCCCATAACAGTGTCCTCCACAGTTCACCAATTGCAGTTTCTATACAATAATAAATTGACCACATTGTAAAATCATCCACCCTAGTAGTTAGAGGTTGGTGTCCGGGGGCCACTTCTGGCTCCGAGCCCCACTGGACGATTAACCTGTTTCCCTAGGGGCCAGTGGAAGGCTCAGCATAACTAGGTCAAGATGGGTTTCTGCCTTTGAATGTAAGAAGTGTTTCCATTCACTGACAGCCGGATTTCTGTCTGTCCGTCAGGCTGGAGATACATGGCGTCCGTCCAGACTGCAGGGAACAGCAACATTCTGGGAAATATTGCCATATCTGTACAAGGATCTAATGGGAAGACCTCGGAATACACAATCACCAGGTGTGTGATCCTCCGGTGTGCGCGGTGTACACAGGGGCCCTATGATGTGGGGCGCCCCAGGGCCCTCACACTTCTGTACGGGGTCCCTCATTGTCCGCATTATTTGGGAGGGGGCCACATGCGCCATATTGACCCCTCTCCTTCTCCTCAGAGGAATCATTATGTCGGACAAGACGTACACAGATTTCATAGACATCGAGGTCGACATCGGCTCCATCTCTACGGTGACATTTGTCTGGCGCAGTAGCCTACCCAATCTCTTCCGCCGCAAGCTGGGCGCCTCGACCGTAACCCTACATTACGGGAAGGACAGAGCAGTGTAAGTAGCCATTCAAATTGGGGTGATGACTGGGACCTCAGAAGCAGTGAGTGGAGGCATCTGGGAACTGGATTTCAGTACAACGTGGAAACTATATGGCGGTATTATGTTAGCTGTATATACTAGTATAATCTAGGCATATATGGCGGTATTATGTGGGCTGTATATAATAATATTATCTTCTCACTATATGGCGGCATTATGTGGGCTGTATATAATAATATTATCTAGGCACTATATGGTGGTATTATGTTAGCTGTATATAATAATATTTTCTAGGCACTTTATGGTGGTATTATGTGGGCTGTATATAATAGTATTATCTAGGCACTATATGGCAGTATTCTGTTGGCTGTATATAATAGTATTATCTAGGCACTATATGGTGGTATTATGTGGGCTGTATATAATAGTATTATCTAGGCACTATATGGCGGTATTATGTGGGCTGTATATAATAGTATTATCTAGGCACTATATGGCAGTATTCTGTTGGCTGTATATAATAGTATTATCTAGGCACTATATGGTGGTATTATGTGGGCTGTATATAATAGTATTATCTAGGCACTATATGGCAGTATTATGTGGGCTGCATATAATAGTATTATCTAGGCACTATATGGCGGTATTATGTGGGCTGCATATAATAGTATTATCTAGGCACTATATGGTGGTATTATGTGGGCTGTATATAATAGTATTATCTAGGCACTTTATGGCGGTGTTATGTGGGCTGTATATAATAGTATTATCTAGGCACTATATGGCAGTATTATGTGGTATGTATATAATAGTATTATCTAGGCACTATATGTCAGTATTATGTGGGATGTATATAATAGTATTATCTAGGCACTATATGGCGGTATTATGTGGGCTGTATATAATAGTATTATCTAGGCACTATATGGTGGTATTATGTGGGCTGTATATAATAGTATTATCTAGGCACTATATGGTGGTATTATGTGGGCTGTATATAATAGTATTATCTAGGCACTATATGGCGGTATTATGTGGACTGCGGAGTACAATACTTTGCATCAAGGTCTGCTCATTCTGCCTATGGTGTCTACACATCTTGCACAAATGACCCCCGTTCTCTCCTTCCAGGACCTCTTTCTGCGACAGCGAGACCGTGCTGGACACCGTGTTCCAGACTCTAAGACCCTGCGGCTCTACTTCGCCTGTGTAATGATACATACGGAGTAGGGTTATCTGCAGGAGACACCTACAGAACGGAAGACAAACTCAGCTCTGCTACATGCACTATATGGAGAAAAGTCCTGGACCCCTTCACTTTCCACACTACATTATTATGGAGTTATCCTCCTTTGCTCTTCTGGGAAGGTCCCCCCTTTGCTCCTCTGGGAGGACTTTCAACAAGATTTTAGAGCAGGGGTAGGCAACCTCCGACACTCCAGCTGTTGTGAAACTACAACTCCCATCATGCATACTTGCTCTTCTAAGAACTCACATGGAAAGTTATCCCATAGCCACAGGATCAGATGGGTGGGAGTACTACCTCTAGGACGTTCACCGATCACGAGAACAGGGGCCGGATACCCCATGGGGTCCCCCTGAAATGGACGGAGTGGCTGCTCAGAAAAGCGCACTGCAGCTCCATTCTATGGGGGCGCCAGAGATATATGAGCACCAGCTGCTCCGTCCATTTCCGGGGGTCCTATCGCTGTGGATAGGGGTTAACTTTCTATAACCAGTATATTCCTTTAAGATTTCCCTTGACTGGAACCCCTCCTCCCCAGACTTTGCAGCTGGCACAATGCAGACGGGCAGGTAACGTTTTCCTGGCGTTCACCAGAGAAGTGGAATTGGTCTCTGCCCAGAAGACGTCTCCACTGCTCCAGGTGGACTGCATGGCCAGGAGCTGGATGTCACATCTGCAAAGAAATCTGAACAATAAGGGCTCATGCAGACGACTGTGTCCTGGCCATGCCCGAATTGTGGCCCGCAATATGCGGGCACCGGCTGTGTGTGCTCCATATCACGAATGGGGAGCCATTCACTTTCACAAAAAATTTAGTTCAGGTCTGAATTGATACTATCGAAATCAAAAGTGCCTCAACTGCCCTGAGGTCTCCTAGTCTGATCCTTCCCTTCAATAATGATATCACAGGACACTGACAGACATAGCAATGGGTAAATGCATGGGTGGCGGTGTTAATAAAAAAAAACGGGTTAGTAACACATTGTGTGGGATTTATTATGCATTTAAAATAAAAACAATAAAAAAAATGTCCTTTATTCTGGGCAGATTCCTGCCAGTGTTTATATACAGGGTAGAATAGATCTATAGAACGGGTCTAGAAAGAGTCAGCAGCAGTACATTGTGGATGTGGAAAGGGTAGGGGTAATAGTAGCAGCAATAGTAGTACCAGCACAGCATGGAACAGACAGGGCAGTAGATGTGCGGCTGAGTAGAGGTAGTAGTCGTAGTGGAGAATTATTATATGTGTGGCTGAATAGGGATACAAGTCATAGTGGTGAGGCATTAGATGTGCGGCTTTGTAGGGGTAGTAGTAGTAGTAGTGGTGAGGTATTAGATGTGCGGCTGTGTAGGGGTAGTAGTAGTAGGGGTGAGGCATTAGATGTGGGGCTGTGTAGGGGTAGTAGTAGTAGTGGTGAGGTATTAGATGTGCGGCTGTGTAGGGGTAGTAGTAGTAGGGGTGAGGCATTAGATGTGTGGCTGTCTAGTAGTAGTAGTGGTGAGGCATTAGATGTGCGGCTGTGTAGGGGTAGTAGTAGTGGTGAGGCATTAGATGTGCGGCTGTGTAGTGGTAGTAGTGGAGAGGCATTAGATGTGCGGCTGTGTAGGGGTAGTAGTGGAGAGGCATTAGATGAGTGGCTCTGTAGGGGTAGTAGTAGTAGTAGTGGTGAGGCATTAGATGTGCGGCTGTGTAGGGGTAGTAGTGGAGAGGCATTAGATGTGTGGCTCTGTAGGGGTAGTAGTAGTAGTAGTAGTAGTGGTGGTGAGGCATTAGATGTGTGGCTGTGTAGGGGTAGTAGTAGTAGTAGTGGAGAGGCATTAGATGTGCGGCTGTGTAGGGGTAGTAGTAGTAGTAGTGGTGAGGCATTAGATGTGCGGCTATGTAGTGGTAGTAGTGGAGAGGCATTAGATGTGTGGCTCTGTAGGGGTAGTAGTAGTAGTAGTAGTAGTAGTGGTGGTGAGGCATTAGATGTGTGGCTGTGTAGGGGTAGTAGTAGTAGTAGTGGAGAGGCATTAGATGTGCGGCTGTGTAGGGGTAGTAGTAGTAGTGGTGAGGCATTAGATGTGCAGTTGTGTAGGGGTAGTAGTGGTGAGGCATTAGATGTGTGGCTGTGTAGGGGTAGTAGTAGTGGAGAGGTATTAGATGTGCGGCTGTGTAGGGGTAGTAGCAGTAGTAGTGGAGAGGCATTAGATGTGCGGCTGTGAAGGGGTAGTAGTAGTAGTAGTGGTGAGGCATTAGATGTGCGGCTGTGTAGGGGTAGTAGTAGTAGGGGTAGTAGTAGTAGTAGTAGTGGAGAGGCATTAGATGTGTGGCTGTGTAGGGGTAGTAGTAGTAGTAGTGGTGAGGCATTAGATGTGGGGCTTTGTAGGGGTAGTAGTAGTAGTAGGGGTGAGGCATTAGATGTGTGGCTGTGTAGTAGTAGTGGTGAGGCATTAGATGTGCGGCTGTGTAGGGGTAGTAGTAGTGGTGAGGCATTAGATGTGCGGCTGTGTAGTGGTAGTAGTGGAGAGGCATTAGATGTGCGGCTGTGTAGTGGTAGTAGTGGAGAGGCATTAGATGTGCGGCTATGTAGGGGTAGTAGTAGTGGTGAGGCATTAGATGTGCGGCTGTGTAGTAGTAGTAGTGGAGAGGCATTAGATGTGCGGCTGTGTAGGGGTAGTAGTGGAGAGGCATTAGATGTGTGGCTCTGTAGGGGTAGTAGTAGTAGTAGTAGTAGTGGTGAGGCATTAGATGTGCGGCTGTGTAGGGGTAGTAGTAGTAGTGGATAGGCATTAGATGTGCGGCTGTGTAGGGGTAGTACTGGAGAGGCATTAGATGTGCGGCTGTGTAGGGGTAGTAGTAGTAGTGGTGAGGCATTAGATGTGCAGTTGTGTAGGGGTAGTAGTGGTGAGGCATTAGATGTGTGGCTGGGTAGGGGTAGTAGTAGTGGAGAGGTATTAGATGTGCGGCTGTGTAGGGGTAGTAGTAGAGTAGTAGTAGTGGAGAGGCATTAGATGTGTGGCTGTGTAGGGGTAGTAGTAGTAGTAGTGGTGAGGCATTAGATGTGCGGCTGTGTAGGGGTAGTAGTAGTAGGGGTAGTAGTAGTAGTGGAGAGGCATTAGATGTGTGGCTGTGTAGGGGGGGTAGTATTAGTAGTGGTGAGGCATTAGATGTAGGGCTGTGTAGGGGTAGTAGTAGTAGTAGTGGTGAGGCATTAGATGTGCGGCTGTGTAGGGGTAGTAGTAGTAGTAGTAGTGGTGAGGCATTAGATGTGCAGTTGTGTAGGGGTAGTAGTGGTGAGGCATTAGATGTGTGGCTATGTAGGGGTAGTAGTAGTGGAGAGGTATTAGATGTGCGGCTGTGTAGGGGTAGTAGTAGTAGTGAGGCATTAGATGTGAGGCTGTGTAGGGGTAGTAGTAGTGGTGAGGCATTAGATGTGTGGCTGTGTAGGGGTAGTTGTGGAGAGGCATTAGATGTGCGGCTGTGTAGGGGTAGTAGTAGTAGTAGTAGTGGTGAGGCATTAGATGTGCGGCTGTGTAGGGGTAGTAGTAGTAGTGGTGAGGCATTAGATGTGTGGCTGTGTAGGGGTAGTAGTGGAGAGGTATTAGATGTGCGGCTGTGTAGGGGTAGTAGTAGTGGTGAGGCATTAGATGTGCGGCTGTGTAGGGGTAGTAGTAGTAGTGGTGAGGCATTAGATGTGTGGCTGTGTAGGGGTAGTAGTGGAGAGGTATTAGATGTGCGGCTGTGTAGGGGTAGTAGTGGTGAGGTATTAGATGTGCGGCTGTGTAGGGGTAGTAGTAGTAGTAGTGGTGAGGCATTAGATGTGTGGCTGTGTAGGGGTAGTAGTAGTAGTGGTGAGGTATTAGATGTGTGGCTGTGTAGGAGTAGTAGTAGTGGTGAGGCATTAGATGTGTGGCTGTGTAGGGGTAGTAGTAGTAGTGGTGAGGCATTAGATGTGCGGCTATGTAGTAGTAGTAGTGGTGAGGCATTAGATGTGCGGCTGTGTAGTGGTAGTAGTGGAGAGGCATTAGATGTGTGGCTGTGTAGGGGTAGTAGTAGTGGTGAGGCATTAGATGTGCGGCTATGTAGTAGTAGTAGTGGTGAGGCATTAGATATGTGGCTGTGTAGTGGTAGTAGTGGAGAGTCATTAGATGTGCGGCTGTGTAGGGGTAGTAGTAGTAGTGGAGAGGTATTAGATGTGCGGCTGTGTAGGGGTAGTAGTAGTAGTGGAGAGGTATTAGATGTGTGGCTGTGTAGGGGTAGTAGTAGTAGTGGTGAGGCATTAGATGTGCGGTTGTGTAGTAGTAGTAGTGGTGAGGTATTAAATGTGCGGCTGTGTAGGGGTAGTAGTAGTAGTAGTAGTGGTGAGTAGGGATGAGCGAACTCGAACTGTATAGTTCGGGTTCGTACCGAATTTTGGGGTGTCCGTGACACGGACCCGAACCCGGACATTTTCGTAAAAGTCCGGGTTCGGGTTCGGTGTTCGTCGCTTTCTTGGCGCTTTTGTGACGCTTTCTTGGCGCTTTTTGAAAGGCTGCAAAGCAGCCAATCAACAAGCGTCATACTACTTGCCCCAAGAGGCCATCACAGCCATGCCTACTATTGGCATGGCTGTGATTGGCCAGAGCACCATGTGACCCAGCCTCTATTTAAGCTGGAGTCACATAGCGCCGCCCGTCACTCTGCTCTGATTAGCGTAGGGAGAGGTTGCGGCTGCGACAGTAGGGCGAGATTAGGCAGATTAACTCCTCCAAAGGACTTGATTAACTGATCGATCTGCAGCTGTGGATCATTGAGCTGCTGATCCTCAATTGCTCACTGTTTTTAGGCTGCCCAGACCGTTTGTCAGTCACATTTTTCTGGGGTGATCGGCGGCCATTTTGTGTCTTGTGGTGCGCCAGCACAAGCTGCGACCAAGTGCATTTAACCCTCAATGGTGTGGTTGTTTTTTGGCTAAAGCCTACATCAGGGTGAAGCTGTCACACCAAGTGCATTTAACCAGCAATAGTCTGTTCATTTTTTGGCCATATACAAAATCAGGGGCAAGCTGCGCCTGTCACCAAGTGCATTTAACCCTCAATGGTGTGGTTGTTTTTTGGCTAAAGCCTACATCAGGGTGAAGCTGTCACACCAAGTGCATTTAACCAGCAATAGTCTGTTCATTTTTTGGCCATATACAAAATCAGGGGCAAGCTGCGCCTGTCACCAAGTGCATTTAACCCTCAATGGTGTGGTTGTTTTTTGGCTAAAGCCTACATCAGGGTGAAGCTGTCACACCAAGTGCATTTAACCAGCAATAGTCTGTTCATTTTTTGGCCATATACAAAATCAGGGGCAAGCTGCGCCTGTCACCAAGTGCATTTAACCCTCAATGGTGTGGTTGTTTTTTGGCTAAAGCCTACATCAGGGTGAAGCTGTCACACCAAGTGCATTTAACCAGCAATAGTCTGTTCATTTTTTGGCCATATACTACATCAGGGGCAAGCTGCGCCCGTCACCAAGTGCATTTAACCCTCAATGGTGTGGTTGTTTTCTGGCTAAAGCCTACATCAGGGTGAAGCTGTCACACCAAGTGCATTTAACCAGCAATAGTCTGTTTATTTTTTGGCCATATACTACATCAGGGGCAAGCTGCGCCCGTCACCAAGTGCATTTAACCCTCAGTAGTGTGGTTGGTCAAGCTGTGACACCAAGTGCATTTAACCAGCAATAGTCTGTTCATTTTTTGGCCATATACTACATCAGGGGCAAGCTGCGCCCGTCACCAAGTGCATTTAACCAGCAATAGTGTGGTTATTTTTTGGCCATATCCCAGTCTAATTCTGTCACTAAATCCATACCGGTCACCCAGCGCCTAAATACTAGGCCTCAAATTTATATCCCGCTAAATCTCTCGTTACCGCTGTCCTGTTGTAGCTGGGAAAGTTATTTAGTGTCCGTCAAAGCACATTTTTTGTTCTGGGTTGAAGTACAATTCCCAATTTAGCAATTTCATAATTTAGTGGTTTCTGCTATATCAGAGCTATTTGAAATCTATCCCTAAAAGGGTATATAATATTCAAGGTGCACATTGGGTCATTCAGAATAACTTCACACACACCCGCTACTGTGTATTTTCAAGTCTAATTCTGTCACTAAACCCAT
Source organism: Bufo gargarizans (assembly GCF_014858855.1). Lineage (NCBI taxonomy): Eukaryota > Metazoa > Chordata > Amphibia > Anura > Bufonidae > Bufo > Bufo gargarizans. The sequence goes on along the minus strand of NC_058085.1, from coordinate 375,959,349 downwards.
ACCTGTCACCCAGCGCCTAAATACTAGGCCTCAAATTTATATCCTGCTAAATCTCTCGTTACCGCTGTCCTGTTGTAGCTGGGAAAGTTATTTAGTGTCCGTCAAAGCACATTTTTTGTTCTGGGTTGAAGTACAATTCCCAATTTAGCAATTTCATAATTTAGTGGTTTCTGCTATATCAGAGCTATTTGAAATCTATCCCTAAAAGGGTATATAATATTCAAGGTGCACATTGGGTCATTCAGAATAACTTCACACACACCCGCTACTGTGTATTTTCAAGTCTAATTCTGTCACTAAACCCATACCTGTCACCCAGCGCCTAAATACTAGGCCTCAAATTTATATCCTGCTAAATCTCTCGTTACCGCTGTCCTGTTGTAGCTGGGAAAGTTATTTAGTGTCCGTCAAAGCACATTTTTTGTTCTGGGTTGAAGTACAATTCCCAATTTAGCAATTTCATAATTTAGTGGTTTCTGCTATATCAGAGCTATTTGAAATCTATCCCTAAAAGGGTATATAATATTCAAGGTGCACATTGGGTCATTCAGAATAACTTCACACACACCCGCTACTGTGTATTTCCAAGTCTAATTCTGTCACTAAACCCATACCTGTCACCCAGCGCCTAAATACTAGGCCTCAAATTTATATCCTGCTAAATCTCTCGTTACCGCTGTACTGTTGTTGCTGGGAAAGATATTTAGTGTCCGTCAAAGCACATTTTTTGTTCTGGGTTGAAGTACAATTCCCAATTTAGCAATTTCATAATTTAGTGGTTTCTGCTATATCAGAGCTATTTGAAATCTATCCCTAAAAGGGTATATAATATTCAAGGTGCACATTGGGTCATTCAGAATAACTTCACACACACCCGCTACTGTGTATTTCAAGTCTAATTCTGTCACTAAACCCATACCTGTCACCCAGCGCCTAAATACTAGGCCTCAAATTTATATCCTGCTAAATCTCTCGTTACCGCTGTCCTGTTGTAGCTGGGAAAGTTATTTAGTGTCCGTCAAAGCACATTTTTTCTTCTGGGTTGAAATACAATTCCCAATTTAGCAATTTCATAATTTAGTGGTTTCTGCTATATCAGAGCTATTTGAAATCTATCCCTAAAAGGGTAGATCATATTGAAGGTGCACATAGGGTCATTCAGAATAACTTCACACACACCCGCTACTGTGTATTTCCAAGTCTAATTCTGTCACTAAACCCATACCTGTCACCCAGCGCCTAAATACTAGGCCTCAAATTTATATCCCGCTAAATCTCTCGTTACCGCTGTCCTGTTGTAGCTGGGAAAGTTATTTAGTGTCCGTCAAAGCACATTTTTTGTTCTGGGTTGAAGTACAATTCCCAATTTAGCAATTTCATAATTTAGTGGTTTCTGCTATATCAGAGCTATTTGAAATCTATCCCTAAAAGGGTATATAATATTCAAGGTGCACATTGGGTCATTCAGAATAACTTCACACACACCCGCTACTGTGTATTTCCAAGTCTAATTCTGTCACTAAACCCATACCTGTCACCCAGCGCCTAAATACTAGGCCTCAAATTTATATCCTGCTAAATCTCTCGTTACCGCTGTACTGTTGTTGCTGGGCAAGATATTTAGTGTCCGTCAAAGCACATTTTTTGTTCTGGGTTGAAATACAATTCCCAATTTAGCAATTTCATAATTTAGTGGTTCCTGCTATATCAGAGCTATTTGAAATCTATCCCAAAAAGGGTATATAATATTCAAGGTGCACATAGGGTCATTCAGAATAACTTCACACACACGCTTCTGTGCATTTCCAAGTCTAATTCTGTCACTAAATCCATACCGGTCACCCAGCGCCTAAATACTAGGCCTCAAATTTATATCCCGCTGAATTTGAATACAATACATTGGGCCAAATAATATATTTGTTGTTGTGGTGAACCATAACAATGAGAAAAACATCTAGTAAGGGACGCGGACGTGGACATGGTCGTGGTGGTGTTAGTGGACCCTCTGGTGCTGGGAGAGGACGTGGCCGTTCTGCCACATCCACACGTCCTAGTGTACCAACTACCTCAGGTCCCAGTAGCCGCCAGAATTTACAGCGATATATGGTGGGGCCCAATGCCGTTCTAAGGATGGTAAGGCCTGAGCAGGTACAGGCATTAGTCAATTGGGTGGCCGACAGTGGATCCAGCACGTTCACATTATCTCCCACCCAGTCTTCTGCAGAAAGCGCACAGATGGCGCCTGAAAACCAACCCCATCAGTCTGTCACATCACCCCCATGCATACCAGGGAAACTGTCTCAGCCTCAAGTTATGCAGCAGTCTCTTATGCTGTTTGAAGACTCCGCTGGCAGGGTTTCCCAAGGGCATCCACCTAGCCCTTCCCCAGCGGTGAAAGACATAGAATGCACTGACGCACAACCACTTATGTTTCCTGATGATGAGGACATGGGAATACCACCTCAGCATGTCTCTGATGATGACGAAACACAGGTGCCAACTGCTGCGTCTTTCTGCAGTGTGCAGACTGAACAGGAGGTCAGGGATCAAGACTGGGTGGAAGACGATGCAGGGGACGATGAGGTCCTAGACCCCACATGGAATGAAGGTCGTGCCACTGACTTTCACAGTTCGGAGGAAGAGGCAGTGGTGAGACCGAGCCAACAGCGTAGCAAAAGAGGGAGCAGTGGGCAAAAGCAGAACACCCGCCGCCAAGAGACTCCGCCTGCTACTGACCGCCGCCATCTGGGACCGAGCACCCCAAAGGCAGCTTCAAGGAGTTCCCTGGCATGGCACTTCTTCAAACAATGTGCTGACGACAAGACCCGAGTGGTTTGCACGCTGTGCCATCAGAGCCTGAAGCGAGGCATTAACGTTCTGAACCTGAGCACAACCTGCATGACCAGGCACCTGCATGCAAAGCATGAACTGCAGTGGAGTAAACACCTTAAAACCAAGGAAGTCACTCAGGCTCCCCCTGCTACCTCTTCTGCTGCTGCCGCCTCGGCCTATTCTGCTGCTGCCGCCTCGGCCTCTTCCTCCGCCTCTGGAGGAACGTTGGCACCTGCCGCCCAGCAAACAGGGGATGTACCACCAACACCACCACCACCACCTCCGTCACCAAGCGTCTCAACCATGTCACACGCCAGCGTTCAGCTCTCCATCTCACAAACATTTGATAGAAAGCGTAAATTCCCACCTAGCCACCCTCGATCCCTGGCCCTGAATGCCAGCATTTCTAAACTACTGGCCTATGAAATGCTGTCATTTAGGCTGGTGGACACAGACAGCTTCAAACAGCTCATGTCGCTTGCTGTCCCACAGTATGTTGTTCCCAGCCGGCACTACTTCTCCAAGAGAGCCGTGCCTTCCCTGCACAACCAAGTATCCGATAAAATCAAGTGTGCACTGCGCAACGCCATCTGTAGCAAGGTCCACCTAACCACAGATACGTGGACCAGTAAGCACGGCCAGGGACGCTATATCTCCCTAACTGCACACTGGGTAAATGTAGTGGCAGCTGGGCCCCAGGCGGAGAGCTGTTTGGCGCACGTCCTTCCGCCGCCAAGGATCGCACGGCAACATTCTTTGCCTCCTGTTGCCACCTCCTCCTTCTCGGCTTCCTCCTCCTCTTCTTCCACCTGCTCATCCAGTCAGCCACACACCTTCACCACCAACTTCAGCACAGCCCGGGGTAAACGTCAGCAGGCCATTCTGAAACTCATATGTTTGGGGGACAGGCCCCACACCGCACAGGAGTTGTGGCGGGGTATTGAACAACAGACCGACGAGTGGTTGCTGCCGGTGAGCCTCAAGCCCGGCCTGGTGGTGTGTGATAATGGGCGAAATCTCGTTGCAGCTCTGGGACTAGCCAATTTGACGCACATCCCTTGCTTGGCGCATGTGCTGAATTTGGTGGTGCAGAAGTTCATTCACAACTACCCCGACATGTCAGAGCTGCTGCATAAAGTGCGGGCCGTCTGTTCGCGCTTCCGGCGTTCACATCCTGCCGCTGCTCGCCTGTCTGCGCTACAGCGTAACTTCGGCCTTCCCGCTCACCGCCTCATATGCGACGTGCCCACCAGGTGGAACTCCACCTTGCACATGCTGGACAGACTGTGCGAGCAGCAGCAGGCCATAGTGGAGTTTCAGCTGCAGCACGCACGGGTCAGTCGCACTACAGAACAGCACCACTTCACCACCAATGACTGGGCCTCCATGCGAGACCTGTGTGCCCTGTTGCGCTGTTTCGAGTACTCCACCAACATGGCCAGTGGCGATGACACCGTTATCAGCGTTACAATACCACTTCTATGTCTCCTTGAGAAAACACTTAGGGCGATGATGGAAGAGGAGGTGGCCCAGGAGGAGGAGGAGGAGGAAGAGGGGTCATTTTTAGCACTTTCAGGCCAGTCTCTTCGAAGTGACTCAGAGGGAGGTTTTTGGCAACAGCAGAGGCCAGGTACAAATGTGGCCAGCCAGGGCCCACTACTGGAGGACGAGGAGGACGAGGATGAGGAGGAGGTGGAGGAGGATGAGGATGAAGCATGGTCACAGCGGGGTGGCACCCAACGCAGCTCGGGTCCATCACTGGTGCGTGGCTGGGGGGAAAGGCAGGACGATGACGATACGCCTCCCACAGAGGACAGCTTGTCCTTACCCCTGGGCAGCCTGGCACACATGAGCGACTACATGCTGCAGTGCCTGCGCAACGACAGCAGAGTTGCCCACATTTTAACCTGTGCGGACTACTGGGTTGCCACCCTGCTGGATCCACGCTACAAAGACAATGTGCCCACCTTACTTCCTGCACTGGAGCGTGATAGGAAGATGCGCGAGTACAAGCGCACGTTGGTAGACGCGCTACTGAGAGCATTCCCAAATGTCACAGGGGAACAAGTGGAAGCCCAAGGCCAAGGCAGAGGAGGAGCAAGAGGTCGCCAAGGCAGCTGTGTCACGGCCAGCTCCTCTGAGGGCAGGGTTAGCATGGCAGAGATGTGGAAAACTTTTGTCAACACGCCACAGCTAACTGCACCACCACCTGATACGCAACGTGTTAGCAGGAGGCAACATTTCACTAACATGGTGGAACAGTACGTGTGCACACCCCTCCACGTACTGACTGATGGTTCGGCCCCATTCAACTTCTGGGTCTCTAAATTGTCCACGTGGCCAGAGCTAGCCTTTTATGCCTTGGAGGTGCTGGCCTGCCCGGCAGCCAGCGTTTTGTCTGAACGTGTATTCAGCACGGCAGGGGGCGTCATTACAGACAAACGCAGCCGCCTGTCTACAGCCAATGTGGACAAGCTGACGTTCATAAAAATGAACCAGGCATGGATCCCACAGGACCTGTCCGTCCCTTGTCCAGATTAGACATTAACTACCTCCCCATAACCATATATTATTGGACTCCAGGGCACTTCCTCATTCAATCCTATTTTTATTTTCATTTTACCATTATATTGCAAGGCTACCCAAAGTTGAATGAACCTCTCCTCTGCCTGTGTGCTAGGCCTAAATATATGCCAATGGATTGTTGCAGTGGTGGCTGACGTGAAGCCTCATTCTCTGCTATGACATGCAGACTGATTCTCTGGTGACATGAAGCCAGATTGTCTGTTACGGGACCTCTCTCCTCTGCCTGGGTGCTGGGCCTGAATTTATGACAATGGACTGTTGCAGTGGTGGCTGACGTGAAGCCTGATTCTCTGCTATGACATGCAGACTGATTCTCTGCTGACATGAAGCCAGATCCTCTGTTGCGGGACCTCTCTCCTCTGCCTGGGTGCTGGGCCTAAATTTATGAAAATGGACTGTTGCAGTGGTGGGTGACGTGAAGCCTCATTCTCTGCTATGACATGCAGACTGATTCTCTGCTGACATGAAGCCAGATTGTCTGTTACGGGACCTCTCTCCTCTGCCTGGGTGCTGGGCCTAAATATCTGACAATGGACTGTTGCATTGGTGGCTGACGTGAAGCCTGATTCTCTGCTATGATATGAAGACTGATTCTCTGCTGACATGAAGCCAGATTGTCTGTTACGGGACCTCTCTCCTCTGCCTGTGTGCTAGGCCTAAATATATGCCAATGGATTGTTGCAGTGGTGGCTGACGTGAAGCCTGATTCTCTGCTATGACATGCAGACTAATTCTCTGCTGACATGAAGCCAGATTGTCTGTTACGGGACCTCTCTCCTCTGCCTGGGTGCTGGGCCTAAATTTATGACAATGGACTGTTGCAGTGGTGGCTGACGTGAAGCCTGATTCTCTGCTATGACATGCAGACTGATTCTCTGCTGACATGAAGCCAGATCCTCTGTTACGGGACCTCTCTCCTCTGCCTGGGTGCTGGGCCTAAATTTATGAAAATGGACTGTTGCAGTGGTGGGTGACGTGAAGCCTCATTCTCTGCTATGACATGCAGACTGATTCTCTGCTGACATGAAGCCAGATTGTCTGTTACGGGACCTCTCTCCTCTGCCTGGGTGCTGGGCCTGAATTTATGACAATGGACTGTTGCAGTGGTGGCTGACGTGAAGCCTGATTCTCTGCTATGACATGCAGACTAATTCTCTGCTGACATGAAGCCAGATTGTCTGTTACGGGACCTCTCTCCTCTGCCTGGGTGCTGGGCCTAAATTTATGAAAATGGACTCTTACAGTGGTGGGTGACGTGAAGCCTGATTCTCTGCTATGACATGAAGACTGATTCTCTGCTGACATGAAGCCAGATCCTCTGTTACGGGACCTCTCTCCTCTGCCTGGGTGCTGGGCCTAAATTTATGAAAATGGACTGTTGCAGTGGTGGGTGACGTGAAGCCTGATTCTCTGCTATGACATGCAGACTGATTCTCTGGTGACATGAAGCCAGATCCTCTGTTACGGGACCTCTCTCCTCTGCCTGGGTGCTGGGCCTAAATTTATGAAAATGGACTGTTGCAGTGGTGGGTGACGTGAAGCCTCATTCTCTGCTATGACATGCAGACTGATTCTCTGCTGACATGAAGCCAGATCGTCTGTTACGGGACCTCTCTCCTCTGCCTGGGTGCTGGGCCTAAATTTATGAAAATGGACTCTTACAGTGGTGGGTGACGTGAAGCCTGATTCTCTGCTATGACATGAAGACTGATTCTCTGCTGACATGAAGCCAGATCCTCTGTTACGGGACCTCTCTCCTCTGCCTGGGTGCTGGGCCTAAATATCTGACAATGGACTGTTGCATTGGTGGCTGACGTGAAGCCTGATTCTCTGCTATGATATGAAGACTGATTCTCTGCTGACATGAAGCCAGATTGTCTGTTACGGGACCTCTCTCCTCTGCCTGTGTGCTAGGCCTAAATATATGCCAATGGATTGTTGCAGTGGTGGCTGACGTGAAGCCTGATTCTCTGCTATGACATGCAGACTGATTCTCTGGTGACATGAAGCCAGATCCTCTGTTACGGGACCTCTCTCCTCTGCCTGGGTGCTGGGCCTAAATTTATGAAAATGGACTGTTGCAGTGGTGGGTGACGTGAAGCCTGATTCTCTGCTATGACATGCAGACTGATTCTCTGGTGACATGAAGCCAGATCCTCTGTTACGGGACCTCTCTCCTCTGCCTGGGTGCTGGGCCTAAATTTATGAAAATGGACTGTTGCAGTGGTGGGTGACGTGAAGCCTCATTCTCTGCTATGACATGCAGACTGATTCTCTGCTGACATGAAGCCAGATTGTCTGTTACGGGACCTCTCTCCTCTGCCTGGGTGCTGGGCCTGAATTTATGACAATGGACTGTTGCAGTGGTGGCTGACGTGAAGCCTGATTCTCTGCTATGATATGAAGACTGATTCTCTGCTGACATGAAGCCAGATTGTCTGTTACGGGACCTCTCTCCTCTGCCTGGGTGCCGGGGCCTAAATATCTGAGAATGGACTGTTCCAGTGGTGGGTAACGGGAAGCCAGATTCTCTGCTATGATATGAAGACTGATTCTCTGCTGACATGAAGCCAGATTGTCTGTTACGGGACCTCTCTCCTCTGCCTGGGTGCTGGGCCTAAATTTATGAAAATGGACTCTTACAGTGGTGGGTGACGTGAAGCCTGATTCTCTGCTATGACATGAAGACTGATTCTCTGCTGACATGAAGCCAGATTGTCTGTTACGGGACCTCTCTCCTCTGCCTGGGTGCCGGGGCCTAAATATCTGAGAATGGACTGTTCCAGTGGTGGGTGACGGGAAGCCAGATTCTCTGCTATGGAACCTCTCTCCAATTGATTTTGGTTAATTTTTATTTATTTAATTTTTATTTTAATTAATTTCCCTATCCACATTTGTTTGCAGGGGATTTACCTACATGTTGCTGCCTTTTGCAGCCCTCTAGCCCTTTCCTGGGCTGTTTTACAGCCGTTTTAGTGCCGAAAAGTTCGGGTCCCCATTGACTTCAATGGGGTTCGGGTTCGGGACGAAGTTCGGATCGGGTTCGGATCCCGAACCCGAACATTTCCGGGATGTTCGGCCGAACTTCTCGAACCCGAACATCCAGGTGTTCGCTCAACTCTAGTGGTGAGGCATTAGATGTGCGGTTGTGTAGGGGTAGTAGTAGTAGTGGTGAGGCATTAGATGTGCGGCTGTGTAGGGGTAGTAGTAGTAGTAGTGGTGAGGCATTAGATGTGTGGCTGTGAAGGGGTAGTAGTAGTGGAGAGGTATTAGATGTGCGGCTGTGTAGGGGTAGTAGTAGTAGTAGTAGTGGAGAGGCATTAGATGTGTGGCTGTGTAGGGGTAGTAGTAGTAGTAGTAGTGGTGAGGCATTAGATGTGCGGCTGTGTAGGGGTAGTAGTAGTAGTAGTAGTTGTTATGTCCCCTGGACACTCTGTGTCTCTCAGGTGCTGCTGGCAATGCTGCCGGTATCTGCTCAGCAAGTTACGCACACAGGCCGATGTACTACTTAACCAGAGCAAGGTTTATTACTCAGAACATTATGGCATTCTTACATGGAGGAGTCTTATTCCAACAGCTTCTGTCCTTATCAGATGTAATCCCTTCTCAGCCTCATGTGTCTGCTTCCAGTTCCCCTCACACACACTGTCTGACTTCCTGGTACAGCTCCTCCTCCCCCATCATGCATCAGGAGAAAAAGGGGAAAGGTCACAGTGATCTATCACAACATCACACCTCCTTTCCTCCCCCCAAAAAAAAAAAAAACATAACAAGAGAACAAAATGTTGAACACATAACATAACAAGGCAAGCGAGATCAGTTCAGCAAGTAGTATCTCCAACTCAGTTCTGTGACTTCCGCAGCACTTCATGAGCCCTTTGTCTCTGTTCCCTGACCTCCAATGTGTCCCGTAAGATTTCAGCACTTTGCCAGCGAGGCGTTTGACGTCTTTGACAGGTAGACCTACGCAGAGGTACAGCACCGGGAGGAATAAAGTCAGTCAAAGGTACTGGAGAGGTCAGTGGGCGTCCCACAGACAAATCAGACTCTGCAACTTCAGGCACATGTCCGGGCTCCTCAGGAATATGGTCAGGGTTTGGGTGTAAACTTGTGGGATCATGCCAGACACCATGCCATATGTCACCAGCAGAGTTCAGAGTAGACTCTGGTGGGTGGTCAGAAAGAAGGGTCGGTTTTGTCACTAGTGGCCGGCAAATGCGTTTCCTCAATTGTGAAAGGTGTCGCCGAACATAAATGCCTTCCTCCAGGCGGACGAGGTACATTCTTCTGCCAAGAGTTCCATCAATAACGCCAGGAAGCCAAGGAGGCAAAGCTCTGTAATTCTGAGACCATACAAGATCACCGGCACGGAATCCCAGACGGCCCGGCGGAGGAGGTGTTGGTGACTGCTCCTGCGGACGAACTAAATCAAGTTTGGTGCGGAGATGCCTGCCAAACATAAGAAAAGCCGGTGACAGCCCAGTAGTAGCGTGTTTCGTGTTACGGTACATGATCAAGAATTCCAGCAGCTTCTCTTCTGACAGTCCAACCTGGTCCAGAGTGGACAGTAAGTGCTTCTTAAATGACTGCACAAATCGTTCTGCCAGCCCATTTGAAGCTGGATGATAAGGAGCTGTTTTGTAGTGTTGGACACCCAAACCACTAAGGAAGGATTGAAACTCATGCGATGTAAATTGAGTTCCATTGTCGGAGACTATGGCTGTAGGCAAGCCAAATTGAGCAAAGAGCTTCCTTAAGACTAGAATGGTAGCAGCTGAGGTAATAGAAGGCATTTGAAAAACCTCCGGCCATTTGGAATGTGCATCTACCACGATCAAATACATTTTACCCTGGATGGGGCCAGCAAAATCAAGATGGAGTCTGGACCACGGTTCTGTTGGCCATGGCCAAGGTTGCAGGGTTCCTCTCTTTTGGGGTCGCTGGGCTTGACAGCACCCAGGACATTGAGCAACATAATCTTCAATTGCTGTATCCATTTGTGGCCACCAAACATAGCTCCGGGCCCGCTGCTTCATGCGCACCACACCAGGATGGCCTTCATGCAGTATCCTTAGCATGGTTGATTGCAAGTACTGGGGTACAATCACTCTATTGCCCCATTGTAGGCAACCAGCATTAGTCACAAGCTCACATTTTCTGGCAAAGTACGGACGAAAGTCACCTGAAACACTCTCTGGCCATCCAGTCTGAACATAAGAGAATATCTGAGACAGGAAAGGATCTGTGGCTGTATGTCTGGCAATCAGGGAGGTGGACATGCAAGATTGTGGCCTGTGTACTTCCACTACACGTACCTCTCTTAGTGGGTGGTCATCTCTTAGTGGCAATCTGGAAAATGCATCTACATTGCCATGGGTATCATGGGAGCGGTATCTGATCGAATAAGCATAAGCTCCTAAAAATAAAGCGTACCTTTGTAAGCGAGATGCGGTTGTTGTAGAAATTCCTTTCTGAGGGTTCAGTATTGACAACAGAGGTTTGTGGTCAGTGATAAGTGTGAACTCCCGACCATAGACGTACGCGTGAAATTTTTTTGTGGCCCATACAATGGCCAAAGCTTCCTTGTCAATCTGGGAGTAGTTTTGTTCTGCTGAGGTTAAAGACCTGGAGGCAAAAGAAATGGGGCGCTCCGTGCCATCCGGCATGACATGGGAAAGCACTGCACCCAGTCCATAAGGCGAGGCATCACAAGCCAGGATGACGGGTTTCTTTAAATCATAGTGGACCAGAACTCGAGAAGACAGAATGAGTTCTTTAGAAAGCCGAAAAGCTTCTTCACATTTGTCTGTCCATATCCATTTAGCTCTTGCATCCAGTAAGCGATGTAATGGGTAGAGCTGGTGCGCTAGGTTCAGCAAGAAACGGTGGTAGTAATTTAGGAGGCCAAGGTAGGACCTGAGCTGGGTGACATTCCGGGGGGTAGGGGCATGGGTAAGGGCTTTAACCTTTTCTTCAGTAGTGTGTAACCCATGACGGTCCACCGTGTGGGCACAAAACTCCAGTTGAGACTTGAGAAATTCGCATTTTGACAGATTAACACGTAACCCATACTTTTGGAGTCTCCCTAGCACAGCTTCAACATTCTTTCTGTGTTCTTCATCAGTGGGACCAGTGATGAGCATGTCATCCAGTAGACATTGGGTGAAAGGTATTCCTGCCAGTACCTCATCCATGATCCGCTGCAAGATGGCTGGAGCTGGGGCTATGCCAAAAACCATGCGGTTATACTGGAATAATCCTTTATGAGTGTTAATGGTCAACAGATGGTGTGAATCTGGGTGTACTTGCAGTTGCAGGTAAGCTTGCTTTAAGTCTATTTTTGTAAACTTTTGCCCCCCAGCCAGTGAGCCAAATAAATCTTCAAGTCGAGGCAATGGGTATTGATCCACAAGAAGTTGGTTGTTCAGACCTACCCTGAAATCACCACAAATCCTAATGTCTCCATTCTTTTTCTTGACAGGCACAATTGGTGATGCCCATTCACTTCTATCCACTTTCGTTATGATCTTTTCAGCCAATAGGTGGTCCAGCTCTGCTTCCACTTTTTTCCGCAAGGCAAAAGGTACTGATCTTGCCTTACAAAAACGAGGTGTAGCACCAGGCTTCAAGAGGAGGTGGGCCATCTTTCCTTTTACGGTGCCCAAAGAGTCCTCAAAAACCTCTTTAAAACGTGACTTCAGGGATTCCACCCAATGGTCTACTTTAGAAAGCAATGTACATTGGGCAATGGTAAAAGGAGGCATGCCCAGGGCTTTGATCCAGTCCCTTCCATACAGCGGAGGACCTCCATTCCTTACAACATAAAGGCGTAGACTTTGACTGTGGTTGCCTAATGTAACAAGGGGCTTTACATAACCCAAGGGCTGTAGTAGTTCCTTGCTGTAGGTTTGTAGCGTGAGCTTTGTAGGTTTTAGCGGCAGGGACAGACCCGATGCCTTTAAATCAGTCCATGAAATGACAGACACAGCTGCCCCTGTATCAACATCCATGGAGACAGGACAGCCATTGAGTGTGACATCCACTTTAATCGCCGGAGTACTCCCAGCTACTCGAAACAGTCCAACATGCTGGACACATGTCTCCTCATCAGAGCTAAAACCGTTATTGTCCATATCCACACGGAATGTCTGTTTACGTCTATCTTTTGTGGTAGTGTTCGGGGAGCGAGAGCTGCGGCAAACGCGCCCAATATGGCCAGTCTTCCCACAGCGAAAACAAACGACATCCTTGAACTTGCAAGTAGGCGCACTGTGAGTAGTGTTACCACAACGGTAGCAAGTCGGGGTCCCAGAGACAGAAGAATTAGGGTGGCGAGGTTTAAGCTGAGTGGCAGGGGACGGGCGTCTCGAGCGTTGAGTGATAGCAGAGTGGAATATTTCCTCACCCTGGCTTGCAGGAGTTGTAGGTGGTGCCTTCAGTAGGGTGGCGTCCCGTGTTGCCAACTCCATGACCGTAGCAAGGTCAGTGGCTTTCGTCAGAGTCAAGTCGGGTTCTGTGAGTAAACGTTTCTGTATGGCTGGGTCGCAGAGTCCCATGACGAACATGTCACGGAGAGCCGTCTGTAGGTAGTCTCCAAACTGACAAGTGGCAGCCAGTTTACGTAAAGCAATGATATATGTCTTTACATCCTCCCCGGCCTGCTGCCTTCTACCGTAGAATTTAAACCGCTCCGCGATTTCCAACGGCTTCGGGTTGTAGTGTGTATGTAGCGTCTGAATTAACTCAGGCAGGGACTTAGAGGCTGGCTTGTCTGGAGAAACAAGGTCTCTGAGGGTTCCATATGCAGCTTGACCCAATGCAGTGAGAAAAACTGCACTTCTCTTTTCAACAGTCACATTATTCGCCTCCATATACTGTTCCAGCCTCTCCACCCAGGAGGTCCATGACTCAGCTGCAGGATCAAATGGTTGAATAAACCCTATGAAGGCCATGTGTGCTAAAATCCACAATCCTCGTCGCCACTGTTATGTCCCCTGGACACTCTGTGTCTCTCAGGTGCTGCTGGCAATGCTGCCAGTATCTGCTCAGCAAGTTACGCACACAGGCCGATGTACTACTTAACCAGAGCAAGGTTTATTACTCAGAACATTATGGCATTCTTACATGGAGGAGTCTTATTCCAACAGCTTCTGTCCTTATCAGATGTAATCCCTTCTCAGCCTCATGTGTCTGCTTCCAGTTCCCCTCACACACACTGTCTGACTTCCTGGTACAGCTCCTCCTCCCCCATCATGCATCAGGAGAAAAAGGGTAAAGGTCACAGTGATCTATCACAACATCACAGTAGTAGTGGAGAGGCATTAGATGTGCAGTTGTGTAGGGGTAGTAGTGGTGAGGCATTAGATGTGCAGTTGTGTAGGGGTAGTAGTGGTGAGGCATTAGATTTGTGGCTATGTAGGGGTAGTAGTAGTGGAGAGGTATTAGATGTGCGGCTGTGTAGGGGTAGTAGTAGTAGTGAGGCATTAGATGTGAGGCTGTGTAGGGGTAGTAGTAGTAGTAGTGGTGAGGCATTAGATGTGTGGCTGTGTAGGGGTAGTAGTAGTAGTGGTGAGGCATTAGATGTGTGGCTGTGTAGGGGTAGTAGTAGTGGTGAGGCATTAGATGTGTGGCTATGTAGGGGTAGTAGTAGTGGAGAGGTATTAGATGTGCGGCTGTGTAGGGGTAGTAGTAGTAGTAGTGGTGAGGCATTAGATGTGTGGCTGTGTAGGGGTAGTAGTAGTAGTGGTGAGGCATTAGATGTGTGGCTGTGTAGGGGTAGTAGTAGTTGTGGCATTAGATGTGCGGCTATGTAGTAGTAGTAGTGGTGAGGCATTAGATGTGCGGCTGTGTAGTGGTAGTAGTGGAGAGGCATTAGATGTGTGGCTGTGTAGGGGTAGTAGTAGTAGTGGTGAGGCATTAGATGTGCGGTTGTGTAGGGGTAGTAGTGGAGAGTCATTAGATGTGCGGCTGTGTAGGGGTAGTAGTAGTAGTAGTAGTGGTGAGGCATTAGATGTGCGGTTGTGTAGGGGTAGTAGTGGTGAGGCATTAGATGTGTGGCTGTGTAGGGTTAGTAGTAGTAGTGGTGAGGCATTAGATGTGGGGCTGTGTAGGGGTAGTAGTAGTGGAGAGGTATTAGATGTGCGGCTGTGTAGGGGTAGTAGTGGAGAGTCATTAGATGTGCGGCTGTGTAGGGGTAGTAGTAGTAGTAGTAGTGGTGAGGCATTAGATGTGCGGTTGTGTAGGGGTAGTAGTGGTGAGGCATTAGATGTGTGGCTGTGTAGGGGTAGTAGTAGTAGTAGTGGTGAGGCATTAGATGTGGGGCTGTGTAGGGGTAGTAGTAGTGGAGAGGTATTAGATGTGCGGCTGTGTAGGGGTAGTAGTAGTAGTAGTAGTGGTGAGGCATTAGATGTGCGGCTGTGTAGGGGTAGTAGTAGTAGTAGTGGTGAGGCATTAGATGTGCGGCTGTGTAGGTGTGGTAGTAGTAGGGGTAGTAGTAGTAGTGGAGAGGCATTAGATGTGTGGCTGTGTAGGGGTAGTAGTAGTAGTAGTGGTGAGGCATTAGATGTGGGGCTGTGTAGGGGTAGTAGTAGTAGTAGTGGTGAGGCATTAGATGTGCGGCTGTGTAGGGGTAGTAGTAGTAGTAGTGGTGAGGCATTAGATGTGCAGTTGTGTAGGGGTAGTAGTGGTGAGGCATTAGATGTGTGGCAATGTAGGGGTAGTAGTAGTGGAGAGGTATTAGATGTGCGGCTGTGTAGGGGTAGTAGTAGTGGTGAGGCATTAGATGTGTGGCTGTGTAGGGGTAGTTGTGGAGAGGCATTAGATGTGCGGCTGTGTAGGGGTAGTAGTAGTAGTAGTAGTGGTGAGGCATTAGATGTGCGGCTGTGTAGGGGTAGTAGTAGTGGTGAGGCATTAGATGTGCGGCTGTGTAGGGGTAGTAGTGGAGAGGTATAAGATGTGCGGCTGTGTAGGGGTAGTAGTAGTAGTGGTGAGGTATAAGATGTGCGGCTGTGTAGGGGTAGTAGTAGTGGTGAGGCATTAGATGTGTGGCTGTGTAGGGGTAGTAGTAGTAGTGGTGGAGCATTAGACGTGTGGCTGTGTAGGGGTAGTAGTAGTGGTGAGGCATTAGATGTGCGGCTATGCAGTAGTAGTAGTGGTGAGGCATTAGATGTGTGGCTGTGTAGGGGTAGTAGTGGAGAGGTATTAGATGTGCGGCTGTGTAGGGGTAGTAGTAGTGGTGAGGCATTAGATGTGCGGTTGTGTAGTAGTAGTGGTGAGGTATTAAATGTGCGGCTGTGTAGGGGTAGTAGTAGTAGTAGTGGTGAGGCATTAGATGTGTGGCTGTGTAGTAGTAGTAGTGGTGAGGCATTAGATGTGCGGCTGTGTAGGGGTAGTAGTAGTAGTGGTGAGGCATTAGATGTGCGGCTGTGTAGTAGTAGTAGTGGTGAGGCATTAGATGTGCGGCTGTGTAGTGGTAGTAGTGGAGAGGCATTAGATGTGTGGCTGTGTAGGGGTAGTAGTAGTGGTGAGGCATTAGATGTGCGGCTATGTAGTAGTAGTAGTGGTGAGGCATTAGATATGTGGCTGTGTAGTGGTAGTAGTGGATAGGCATTAGATGTGTGGCTGTGTAGGGGTAGTAGTGGAGAGTCATTAGATGTGCGGCTGTGTAGGGGTAGTAGTAGTAGTAGTAGTAGTGGTGAGGCATTAGATGTGCGGTTGTGTAGGGGTAGTAGTGGTGAGGCATTAGATGTGTGGCTGTGTAGGGGTAGTAGTAGTGGAGAGGTATTAGATGTGCGGCTGTGTAGGGGTAGTAGTAGTAGTAGTAGTGGAGAGGTATTAGATGTGCGGCTGTGTAGGGGTAGTAGTAGTAGTAGTAGTGGAGAGGTATTAGATATGCGGCTATGTAGTGGTAGTAGTGGAGAGGCATTAGATGTGTGGCTCTGTAGGGGTAGTAGTAGTAGTAGTAGTGGTGAGGCATTAGATGTGCGGCTGTGTAGGGGTAGTAGTGGAGAGGCATTAGATGTGCGGCTGTGTAGGGGTAGTAGTAGTAGTGGTGAGGCATTAGATGTGCAGGTGTGTAGGGGTAGTAGTGGTGAGGCATTAGATGTGTCGCTGTGTAGGGGTAGTAGTAGTGGAGAGGTATTAGATGTGCGGCTGTGTAGGGGTAGTAGTAGTAGTAGTAGTGGAGAGGCATTAGATGTGTGGCTGTGTAGGGGTAGTAGTAGTAGTAGTGGTGAGGCATTAGATGTGCGGCTGTGTAGGGGTAGTAGTAGTAGGGGTAGTAGTAGTAGTGGAGAGGCATTAGATGTGTGGCTGTGTAGGGGTAGTAGTAGTAGTAGTGGTGAGGCATTAGATGTGGGGCTGTGTAGGGGTAGTAGTATTAGTAGTGGTGAAGCATTAGATGTGCGGCTGTGTAGGGGTAGTAGTAGTAGTAGTGGTGAGGCATTAGATGTGCAGTTGTGTAGGGGTAGTAGTGGTGAGGCATTAGATGTGTGGCAATGTAGGGGTAGTAGTAGTGGAGAGGTATTAGATGTGCGGCTGTGTAGGGGTAGTAGTGAGGCATTAGATGTGAGGCTGTGTAGGGGTAGTAGTAGTGGTGAGGTATTAGATGTGTGGCTGTGTAGGGGTAGTAGTAGTAGTGGTGAGGCATTAGATGTGTGGCTGTGTAGGGGTAGTTGTGGAGAGGCATTAGATGTGCGGCTGTGTAGGGGTAGTAGTAGTAGTAGTAGTGGTGAGGCATTAGATGTGCGGCTGTGTAGGGGTAGTAGTAGTAGTGGTGAGGCATTAGATGTGTTGCTGTGTAGGGGTAGTAGTAGTAGTGAGGCATTAGATGTGTGGCTGTGTAGGGGTAGTAGTGGAGAGGTATTAGATGTGTGGCTTTGTAGGGGTAGTAGTAGTAGTGGTGAGGCATTAGATGTGCGGTTGTGTAGTAGTAGTAGTGGTGAGGTATTAGATGTGCGGCTGTGTAGGGGTAGTAGTAGTAGTAGTGGTGAGGCATTAGATGTGTGGCTGTGTAGGGGTAGTAGTGGTGAGGCATTAGATGTGTGGCTGTGTAGGGGTAGTAGTAGTGGTGAGGCATTAGATGTGCGGCTATGTAGTAGTAGTAGTGGTGAGGCATTAGATATGTGGCTGTGAAGTGGTAGTAGTGGAGAGTCATTAGATGTGCGGCTGTGTAGGGGTAGTAGTAGTAGTAGTAGTGGTGAGGCATTAGATGTGCGGCTGTGTAGGGGTAGTAGTAGTAGTGGTGAGGCATTAGATGTGTGGCTGTGTAGGGGTAGTAGTGGAGAGGTATTAGATGTGCGGCTGTGTAGGGGTAGTAGTAGTGGTGAGGCATTAGATGTGTGGCTGTGTAGGGGTAGTAGTGGAGAGGTATTAAATGTGCGGCTGTGTAGGGGTAGCAGTAGTAGTGGTGAGGAATTAGATCCGCGGTTGTGTAGTAGTAGTAGTGGTGAGGTATTAGATGTGCGGCTGTGTAGGGGTAGTAGTAGTAGTAGTGGTGAGGCATTAGATGTGTGGCTGTGTAGGGGTAGTAGTAGTAGTGGTGAGGTATTAGATGTGTGGCTGTGTAGGGGTAGTAGTAGTAGTAGTGGTGAGGCATTAGATGTGTGGCTGTGTAGGGGTAGTAGTAGTAGTGGTGAGGCATTAGATGTGTGGCTGTGTAGGGGTAGTAGTAGTGGTGAGGCATTAGATGTGCGGCTATGTAGTAGTAGTAGTGGTGAGGCATTAGATATGTGGCTGTGTAGTGGTAGTAGTGGAGAGTCATTAGATGTGCGGCTGTGTAGGGGTAGTAGTAGTAGTAGTAGTGGTGAGGCATTAGATGTGCGGCTGTGTAGGGGTAGTAGTAGTAGTGGTGAGGCATTAGATGTGTGGCTGTGTAGGGGTAGTAGTGGAGAGGTATTAGATGTGCGGCTGTGTAGGGGTAGTAGTAGTGGTGAGGCATTAGATGTGTGGCTGTGTAGGGGTAGTAGTGGAGAGGTATTAAATGTGCGGCTGTGTAGGGGTAGCAGTAGTAGTGGTGAGGAATTAGATCCGCGGTTGTGTAGTAGTAGTAGTGGTGAGGTATTAGATGTGCGGCTGTGTAGGGGTAGTAGTAGTAGTAGTGGTGAGGCATTAGATGTGTGGCTGTGTAGGGGTAGTAGTAGTGGTGGTGAGGTATTAGATGTGTGGCTGTGTAGGGGTAGTAGTAGTAGTGGTGAGGCATTAGATGTGTGGCTGTGTAGGGGTAGTAGTAGTGGTGAGGCATTAGATGTGCGGCTATGTAGTAGTAGAAGTGGTGAGGCATTAGATGTGTGGCTGTGTAGGGGTAGTAGTAGTAGTGGTGAGGCATTAGATGTGCGGCTATGTAGTAGTAGTAGTGGTGAGGCATTAGATGTGCGGTTGTGTAGGGGTAGTAGTAGTAGTGGAGAGGCATTAGATGTGTGGCTGTGTAGGGGTAGTAGTAGTGGTGAGGCATTAGATGTGCGGCTATGTAGTAGTAGTAGTGGTGAGGCATTAGATATGTGGCTGTGTAGTGGTAGTAGTAGAGAGTCATTAGATGTGCGGCTGTGTAGGGGTAGTAGTAGTAGTGGTGAGGCATTAGATTTGTGGCTGTGTAGGGGTAGTAGTGGAGAGGTATTAGATGTGCGGCTGTGTAGGGGTAGTAGTAGTAGTGGTGAGGCATTAGATGTGCGGTTGTGTAGTAGTAGTAGTGGTGAGGTATTAAATGTGCGGCTGTGTAGGGGTAGTAGTAGTAGTAGTGGTGAGGCATTAGATGTGTGGCTGTGTAGTAGTAGTAGTGGTGAGGCATTAGATGTGTGGCTGTGTAGGGGTAGTAGTAGTAGTGGTGAGGCATTAGATATGTGGCTGTGTAGGGGTAGTAGTAGTGGTGAGGCATTAGATGTGCGTCTGTGTAGTAGTAGTAGTAGTAGTGGAGAGGCATTAGATGTGCGGCTGTGTAGGGGTAGTAGTAGTAGTAGTGGTGAGGCATTAGATGTGCGGCTGTGTAGGGGTAGTAGTAGTAGTGGTGAGGCATTAGATGTGTGGCTATGTAGTAGTAGTAGTGGTGAGGCATTAGATGTGCGGCTGTGTAGTGGTAGTAGTGGAGAGGCATTAGATGTGTTGCTGTGTAGGGGTAGTAGTAGTGGTGAGGCATTAGATGTGCGGCTATGTAGTAGTAGTAGTGGTGAGGCATTAGATATGTGGCTGTGTAGGGGTAGTAGTGGAGAGTCATTAGATGTGCGGCTGTGTAGGGGTAGTAGTAGTAGTAGTAGTGGTGAGGCATTAGATGTGCGGTTGTGTAGGGGTAGTAGTGGTGAGGCATTAGATGTGTGGCTGTGTAGGGGTAGTAGTAGTGGAGAGGTATTAGATGTGCGGCTGTGTAGGGGTAGTAGTAGTAGTAGTAGTAGTGGAGAGGCATTAGATGTGCGGCTGTGTAGGGGTAGTAGTAGTAGTAGTTGTGAGGCATTAGATGTGCGGCTGTGTAGGGGTAGTAGTAGTAGGGGTAGTAGTAGTAGTGGAGAGGCATTAGATGTGTGGCTGTGTAGGGGTAGTAGTAGTAGTAGTGGTGAGGCATTAGATGTGGGGCTGTGTAGGGGTAGTAGTAGTAGAAGTGGTGAGGCATTAGATGTGCAGTTGTGTAGGGGTAGTAGTGGTGAGGCATTAGATGTGTGGCTATGTAGGGGTAGTAGTAGTGGAGAGGTATTAGATGTGCGGCTGTGTAGGGGTAGTAGTAGTAGTGAGGCATTAGATGTGAGGCTGTGTAAGGGTAGTAGTAGTAGTAGTGGTGAGGCATTAGATGTGTGGCTGTGTAGGGGTAGTAGTAGTGGTGAGGCATTAGATGTGCGGCTATGTAGTAGTAGAAGTGGTGAGGCATTAGATGTGCGGCTGTGTAGTGGTAGTAGTGGAGAGGCATTAGATGTGTGGCTGTGTAGGGGTAGTAGTAGTAGTAGTGGTGAGGCATTAGATGTGCGGTTGTGTAGGGGTAGTAGTGGTGAGGCATTAGATGTGTGGCTGTGTAGGGGTAGTAGTAGTAGTGGTGAGGCATTAGATATGCGGTTGTGTAGGGGTAGTAGTGGAGAGTCATTAGATGTGCGGCTGTGTAGGGGAAGTAGTAGTAGTAGTGGTGAGGCATTAGATGTGCGGTTGTGTAGGGGTAGTAGTGGTGAGGCATTAGATGTGTGGCTGTGTAGGGGTAGTAGTAGTGGAGAGGTATTAGATGTGCGGCTGTGTAGGGGTAGTAGTAGTAGTAGTAGTGGAGAGGCATTAGATGTGCGGCTGTGTAGGGGTAGTAGTAGTAGTAGTAGTGGTGAGGCATTAGATGTGCGGCTGTGTAGGGGTAGTAGGGGTAGTAGTAGTAGTAGTAGTGGAGAGGCATTAGATGTGTGGCTGTGTAGGGGTAGTAGTAGTAGTAGTGGTGAGGCATTAGATGTGGGGCTGTGTAGGGGTAGTAGTAGTAGAAGTGGTGAGGCATTAGATGTGCAGTTGTGTAGGGGTAGTAGTGGTGAGGCATTAGATGTGTGGCTATGTAGGGGTAGTAGTAGTGGAGAGGTATTAGATGTGCGGCTGTGTAGGGGTAGTAGTAGTAGTGAGGCATTAGATGTGAGGCTGTGTAAGGGTAGTAGTAGTAGTAGTGGTGAGGCATTAGATGTGTGGCTGTGTACGGGTAGTAGTAGTGGTGAGGCATTAGATGTGCGGCTATGTAGTAGTAGAAGTGGTGAGGCATTAGATGTGCGGCTGTGTAGTGGTAGTAGTGGAGAGGCATTAGATGTGTGGCTGTGTAGGGGTAGTAGTAGTAGTAGTGGTGAGGCATTAGATGTGCGGTTGTGTAGGGGTAGTAGTGGTGAGGCATTAGATGTGTGGCTGTGTAGGGGTAGTAGTAGTAGTGGTGAGGCATTAGATATGCGGTTGTGTAGGGGTAGTAGTGGAGAGTCATTAGATGTGCGGCTGTGTAGGGGTAGTAGTAGTAGTAGTGGTGAGGCATTAGATGTGCGGTTGTGTAGGGGTAGTAGTGGTGAGGCATTAGATGTGTGGCTGTGTAGGGGTAGTAGTAGTGGAGAGGTATTAGATGTGCGGCTGTGTAGGGGTAGTAGTAGTAGTAGTAGTGGAGAGGCATTAGATGTGCGGCTGTGTAGGGGTAGTAGTAGTAGTAGTAGTGGTGAGGCATTAGATGTGCGGCTGTGTAGGGGTAGTAGGGGTAGTAGTAGTAGTAGTAGTGGAGAGGCATTAGATGTGTGGCTGTGTAGGGGTGGTAGTAGTAGTAGTGGTGAGGCATTAGATGTGGGGCTGTGTAGGGGTAGCAGTAGTAGCGGTGAGGCATTAGATGTGCGGCTGTGTAGGGGTAGTAGTAGTAGTAGTGGTGAGGCATTAGATGTGCGGCTGTGTAGGGGTAGTAGTAGTAGGGGTAGTAGTAGTAGTAGTAGTGGAGAGGCATTAGATGTGTGGCTGTGTAGGGGTAGTAGTAGTAGTAGTGGTGAGGCATTAGATGTGGGGCTGTGTAGGGGTAGTAGTAGTGGAGAGGTATTAGATGTGCAGCTGTGTAGGGGTAGTAGTAGTAGTAGTAGTAGTGGTGAGGCATTAGATGTGCGGCTGTGTAGGGGTAGTAGTAGTAGTAGTGGTGAGGCATTAGATGTGCGGCTGTGTAGGGGTAGTAGTAGTAGGGGTAGAAGTAGTAGTGGAGAGGCATTAGATGTGGGGCTGTGTAGGGGTAGTAGTAGTAGTAGTGGTGAGGCATTAGATGTGCGGCTGTGTAGGGGTAGTAGTAGTAGTAGTAGTGGTGAGGCATTAGATGTGCAGTTGTGTAGGGGTAGTAGTGGTGAGGCATTAGATGTGTGGCAATGTAGGGGTAGTAGTAGTGGAGAGGTATTAGATGTGCGGCTGTGTAGGGGTAGTAGTAGTAGTGAGGCATTAGATGTGAGGCTGTGTAGGGGTAGTAGTAGTGGTGAGGTATTAGATGTGTGGCTGTGTAGGGGTAGTAGTAGTAGTGGTGAGGCATTAGATGTGTGGCTGTGTAGGGGTAGTTGTGGAGAGGCATTAGATGTGCGGCTGTGTAGGGGTAGTAGTAGTAGTAGTAGTGGTGAGGCATTAGATGTGCGGCTGTGTAGGGGTAGTAGTAGTAGTGGTGAGGCATTAGATGTGTGGCTGTGTAGGGGTAGTAGTGGAGAGGTATTAGATGTGCGGCTGTGTAGGGGTAGTAGTAGTAGTGAGGCATTAGATGTGTGGCTGTGTAGGGGTAGTAGTGGAAAGGTATTAGATGTGCGGCTGTGTAGGGGTAGTTGTGGAGAGGCATTAGATGTGCGGCTGTGTAGGGGTAGTAGTAGTAGTAGTAGTGGTGAGGCATTAGATGTGCGGCTGTGTAGGGGTAGTAGTAGTAGTGGTGAGGCATTAGATGTGTGGCTGTGTAGGGGTAGTAGTGGAGAGGTATTAGATGTGCGGCTGTGTAGGGGTAGTAGTAGTGGTGAGGCATTAGATGTGTGGCTGTGTAGGGGTAGTAGTGGAGAGGTATTAGATGTGCGGCTGTGTAGGGGTAGTAGTAGTAGTGGTGAGGCATTAGATGTGCGGTTGTGTAGTAGTAGTAGTGGTGGTGAGGTATTAGATGTGCGGCTGTGTAGGGGTAGTAGTAGTAGTAGTGGTGAGGCATTAGATGTGTGGCTGTGTAGGGGTAGTAGTAGTAGTGGTGAGGCATTAGATGTGTGGCTGTGTAGGGGTAGTAGTAGTAGTGGTGAGGCATTAGATGTGCGGTTGTGTAGTAGTAGTAGTGGTGAGGTATTAGATGTGCGGCTGTGTAGGGGTAGTAGTAGTAGTAGTGGTGAGGCATTAGATGTGCGGCTATGCAGTAGTAGTAGTGGTGAGGCATTAGATGTGCGGCTGTGTAGTGGTAGTAGTGGAGAGGCATTAGATGTGTGGCTGTGTAGGGGTAGTAGTAGTGGTGAGGCATTAGATGTGCAGCTATGTAGTAGTAGTAGTGGTGAGGCATTAGATATGTGGCTGTGTAGTGGTAGTAGTGGAGAGGCATTAGATGTGTGGCTGTGTAGGGGTAGTAGTAGTGGTGAGGCATTAGATGTGCAGCTATGTAGTAGTAGTAGTGGTGAGGCATTAGATATGTGGCTGTGTAGTGGTAGTAGTGGAGAGTCATTAGATGTGCGGCTGTGTAGGGGTAGTAGTAGTAGTAGTAGTGGTGAGGCATTAGATGTGCGGCTGTGTAGGGGTAGTAGTAGTAGTGGTGAGGCATTAGATGTGTGGCTGTGTAGGGGTAGTAGTGGAGAGGTATTAGATGTGCGGCTGTGTAGGGGTAGTAGTAGTGGTGAGGCATTAGATGTGTGGCTGTGTAGGGGTAGTAGTGGAGAGGTATTAGATGTGCGGCTGTGTAGGGGTAGTAGTAGTAGTGGTTAGGCATTAGATGTGCGGTTGTGTAGTAGTAGTAGTGGTGAGGTATTAGATGTGCGGCTGTGTAGGGGTAGTAGTAGTAGTAGTGGTGAGGCATTAGATGTGTGGCTGTGTAGGGGTAGTAGTAGTAGTGGTGAGGTATTAGATGTGTGGCTGTGTAGGGGTAGTAGTAGTAGTAGTAGTGGTGAGGCATTAGATGTGTGGCTGTGTAGGGGTAGTAGTAGTAGTGGTGAGGCATTAGATGTGCGGATATGTAGTAGTAGTGGTGAGGCATTAGATGTGCGGCTGTGTAGTGGTAGTAGTGGAGAGGCATTAGATGTGTGGCTGTGTAGGGGTAGTAGTAGTGGTGAGGCATTAGATGTGCGGCTATGTAGTAGTAGTAGTAAAGAGTCATTAGATGTGCGGCTGTGTAGGGGTAGTAGTGGTGAGGCATTAGATTTGCGGCTGTGTAGGGGTAGTAGTAGTAGTGGTGAGGCATTAGATGTGTGGCTGTGTAGGGGTAGTAGTAGTGGTGAGGCATTAGATGTGCGGCTATGTAGTAGTAGTAGTGGTGAGGCATTAGATGTGCGGCTGTGTAGTGGTAGTAGTGGAGAGGCATTAGATGTGTGGCTGTGTAGGGGTAGTAGTAGTGGTGAGGCATTAGATGTGCGGCTATGTAGTAGTAGTAGTGGTGAGGCATTAGATATGTGGCTGTGTAGTGGTAGTAGTGGATAGGCATTAGATGTGTGGCTGTGTAGGGGTAGTAGTGGAGAGTCATTAGATGTGCAGCTGTGTAGGGGTAGTAGTAGTAGTAGTAGTGGTGAGGCATTAGATGTGCGGTTGTGTAGGGGTAGTAGTGGTGAGGCATTAGATGTGAGGCTGTGTAGGGGTAGTAGTAGTGGAGAGGTATTAGATGTGCGGCTGTGTAGGGGTAGTAGTAGTAGTAGTAGTGGTGAGGCATTAGATGTGTGGCTGTGTAGTAGTAGTAGTGGTGAGGCATTAGATTTGCGGCTGTGTAGGGGTAGTAGTAGTGGTGAGGCATTAGATGTGCGGCTATGTAGTAGTAGTAGTGGTGAGGCATTAGATGTGCGGCTGTGTAGTGGTAGTAGTGGAGAGACATTAGATGTGTGGCTGTGTAGGGGTAGTAGTAGTGGTGAGGCATTAGATGTGCGGCTATGTAGTAGTAGTAGTGGTGAGGCATTAGATATATGGCTGTGTAGTGGTAGTAGTGGAGAGTCATTAGATGTGCAGCTGTGTAGGGGTAGTAGTAGTAGTAGTAGTGGTGAGGCATTAGATGTGCGGTTGTGTAGGGGTAGTAGTGGTGAGGCATTAGATGTGTGGCTGTTTAGGGGTAGTAGTAGTAGTAGTGGTGAGGCATTAGATGTGCAGTTGTGTAGGGGTAGTAGTGGTGAGGCATTAGATGTGTGGCTATGTAGGGGTAGTAGTAGTGGAGAGGTATTAGATGTGCGGCTGTGTAGGGGTAGTAGTAGTAGTGAGGCATTAGATGTGCGGCTGTGTAGGGGTAGTAGTAGTAGTGGTGAGGCATTAGATGTGTGGCTGTGTAGGGGTAGTAGTAGTAGTGGTGAGGCATTAGATGTGTGGCTGTGTAGGGATAGTAGTAGTAGTGGTGAGGCATTAGATGTGTGGCTGTGTAGTAGTAGTAGTGGTGAGGCATTAGATGTGTGGCTGTGTAGGGGTAGTAGTGGAGAGTCATTAGATGTGCAGCTGTGTAGGGGTAGTAGTAGTAGTAGTAGTGGTGAGGCATTAGATGTGCGGTTGTGTAGGGGTAGTAGTGGTGAGGCATTAGATGTGTGGCTGTGTAGGGGTAGTAGTAGTAGTAGTAGTGGAGAGGCATTAGATGTGCGGCTGTGTAGGGGTAGTAGTAGTAGTGGTGAGGCATTAGATGTGCAGTTGTGTAGGGGTAGTAGTGTTGAGGCATTAGATGTGTCGCTGTGTAGGGGTAGTAGTAGTGGAGAGGTATTAGATGTGCGGCTGTGTAGGGGTAGTAGTAGTAGTAGTAGTGGAGAGGCATTAGATGTGTGGCTGTGTAGGGGTAGTAGTAGTAGTAGTGGTGAGGCATTAGATGTGCGGCTGTGTAGGGGTAGTAGTAGTAGGGGTAGTAGTAGTAGTGGAGAGGCATTAGATGTGTGGCTGTGTAGGGGTAGTAGTAGTAGTAGTGGTGAGGCATTAGATGTGCATTTGTGTAGGGGTAGTAGTGGTGAGGCATTAGATGTGTGGCAATGTAGGGGTAGTAGTAGTGGAGAGGTATTAGATGTGCGGCTGTGTAGGGGTAGTAGTGAGGCATTAGATGTGAGGCTGTGTAGGGGTAGTAGTAGTGGTGAGGTATTAGATGTGTGGCTGTGTAGGGGTAGTAGTAGTAGTGGTGGCATTAGATGTGTGGCTGTGTAGGGGTAGTTGTGGAGAGGCATTAGATGTGCGGTGGGTAGGGGTAGTAGTAGAGTAGTAGTAGTGGTGAGGCATTAGATGTGCGGCTGGTAGGGGTCGTAGTAGTAGTGGTGAGGCATTAGATGTGTTGCTGTGTAGGGGTAGTAGTGGAGAGGTATTAGATGTGCGGCTGTGTAGGTGTAGTAGTAGTAGTGAGGCATTAGATGTGTGGCTGTGTAGGGGTAGTAGTGGAGAGGTATTAGATGTGTGGCTGTGTAGGGGTAGTAGTAGTAGTGGTGAGGCATTAGATGTGCGGTTGTGTAGTAGTAGTAGTGGTGAGGTATTAGATTGCGGCTGTGTGTAGGGGTAGTAGTAGTAGTAGTGGTGAGGCATTAGATGTGTGGCTGTGTAGGGGTATAGTAGTAGTGGTGAGGCATTAGATGTGGGCTGTGTAGGGGTAGTAGTAGTGGTGAGGCATTAGATGTGCGGCTATGTAGTAGTAGTAGTGGTGAGGCATTAGATATGTGGCTGTGTAGTGGTAGTAGTGGAGAGTCATTAGATATGTGGCTGTGTAGGGGTAGTAGTAGTAGTAGTAGTGGTGAGGCATTAGATGTGCGGCGTGTGTAGGGGTAGTAGTAGTAGTGGTGAGGCATTAGAGTGTGGCTGTGTAGGGTAGTAGTGGAGAGGTATTAGATGTGCGGCTGTGTAGGGGTAGTAGTAGTAGTAGTGGTGAGGCATTAGATGTGTGCTGTGTAGGGGTAGTAGTGGAGAGGTATTAAATGTGCGGCTGTGTAGGGGTTAGCAGTAGTAGTGGTGAGGAATTAGATCGCGGTTGTGTAGTAGTAGTAGTGGTGAGGTATTAGATGTGCGGCTGTGTAGGGGTAGTAGTAGTAGTAGTGGTGAGGCTTAGATGTGTGGCTGTGTAGGGGTAGTAGTAGTAGTGGTGAGGTATTAGATGTGTGGCTGTGTAGGGGTAGTAGTAGTAGTAGTGGTGAGGCATTAGATGTCTGGCTGTGTAGGGGTAGTAGTAGTAGTGGTGAGGCATTAGATGTGCGGCTATGTAGTAGTAGAAGTGGTGAGGCATTAGATGTGTGGTGTGTAGGGGTAGTAGAGTAGTGGTGAGGCATTAGATGTGCGGCTATGTAGTAGTAGTAGTGGTGAGGCATTAGATATGTGGCTGTGTAGTGGTAGTAGTAGAGAGTCATTAGATGTGCGGCTGTGTAGGGGTAGTAGTAGTAGTGGTGAGGCATTAGATTTGTGGCTGTGTAGGGGTAGTAGTGGAGAGGTATTAGATGTGCGGCGTTGTAGGGGTAGTAGTAGTAGTGGTGAGGCATTAGATGGCGGTTGTGTAGTAGTAGTAGTGGTGAGGTATTAATGTGCGGCTGTGTAGGGGTAGTAGTAGTAGTAGTGGTGAGGCATTAGATGTGGCTGTGTAGTAGTAGTAGTGGTGAGGCATTAGATGTGTGGCTGTGTAGGGGTAGTAGTAGTAGGTGGTGAGCATTAGAGTGTGGCTGTGTAGGGGTAGTAGTAGTGGTGAGGCATTAGATGTGCGTTCTGGTAGTAGTAGTAGTAGTAGTGGAGAGGCATTAGATGTGCGGCTGTGTAGGGGTAGTGTAGTAGAGTAGTGGTGAGGCATTAGATGTGCGGCTGTGTAGGGTCGTAGTAGTAGTGGTGAGGCATTAGATGTGGGCTATGTAGAGTAGTAGTGGTGAGGCATTAGATGTGCGGCGTGTAGTGGTAGTAGTGGAGAGCATTAGATGTGTTGCTGTGTAGGGGTAGTAGTAGTAGTGGTGAGGCATTAGATGTGCGGTTATGTAGTAGTAGTAGTGGTGAGGCATTAGATATGTGGCGTGTAGGGGTAGTAGTGGGAGTCATTAGATGTGCGGCTGTGTAGGGGGTAGTAGTAGTAGTAGTAGTGGTGAGGCATTAGATGTGCGGTTGTGTAGGGGTAGTAGTGGTGAGGCATTAGATGTGTGGGCTGTGTAGGGGTAGTAGTAGTGGAGAGGTATTAGATGTGCGGCTGTGTAGGGTAGTAGTAGTAGTAGTAGTGTGGAGAGGCATTAGATGGCGGCTGTGTAGGGGTAGTAGTAGTAGTA